>NC_133481.1:1064612-1191125 GCF_025370935.1 Choristoneura fumiferana
AAGTGACAAGGTACAAAAGTGATCACTTATTTATGACGTTGACTGTACCTACACTGGTACAATTATGTATCTATAAAGGATAATCAAAACGAGAATTAAACCTGAGAAGTAGACATTACATTCATGAGTGTAATTTTTTTCTACGACACCAAAACCAAATTGAAGTCTAAAATACAATGTTGTTTGCCGCTCAACCCGTCTCTTTCACACAGATCCAGTTAAAACAGGACCCACAGAGTTCACACAATGAGTTGGCAAGTGCTGATTCCACTAAACGAAGCGGTCGCAAACCTTTACTATGAAAATTCAATTCTGTTATCTCGGAGCGACCGCCCTTTGTTTTTCTTTCATTTACCGGCTAATCTAAATTGTTAATCCGGTTGGATTTCTTTTAGCACCCCTGCTTTTTTTTCGGAAGCTTTCGTTTCACGCGTTAGGTCAACTGTGTATACGTGTGAAGCCAGTTATTGTAATTTTTTTAGGGTTCTGTACCCAAATGGTAACCAACGGATCCCTATTAATTGTGTTGCATTGTCCGTCTGTCCGTCAGTCTGTCACTTATAGGGCTGTATCACAGATAACTGTAATTTATACATGAATGATTATGCATTTTTGTTTCCGTTACAACAATAAATTGCACTCCTACTTTATGAGTACAATTTATTATATCAACTCAGAATAATCCACCATTTTAATTTAGACCTCCCAGAAATCGAATGACGGCTAAATCAAAATGGGGTATCATTTTGAGTTGATCATACACTTTTGATCTAGAAGTGCGAAATAATAAAAATAAAGTAAAATTTAAACTTAAAATGATTTTTGATCATGATAAATTTAGATATCTACTCTCAGAGCACGAGTCTTATTCACACTTTTTTCTGATTTATAACGTCTACTTTGAACGGAACGTTACTTCAAAGGGGGTTTCAAGTTATTTATTTGAAAACTACTAAGTGTCCCAAATGTCAAACCCACCCCGATCTACGGTAAGCAAAGCAAGTTTCACAAACCCAGAGCATCATCACTTCCAAAGATTTCATTATTCTGCCGTTGACAAGTCAGTCATAACCATCGTTAGCTAAAGACAAGCTATCAGCCTTCGGGTAACTCCGTAACAATTCGTGTAGAACCCTGACACTTCGTAAAGCTCCGTGATTGCCCGCATCACATTAATCAGTGACGTCACCTGACACCTTGAGGTTTAATTTATGAAATCCTTGTATTGATAAACATCGGGAAATCGAGCGTCGGGGCGAAGCCGATTTTCCTCGAATATTATCCCTGAATTAGGATTTGGAAGGGTATTATTACGTCAAAAAGTTATTTTCGGAATAAAAGGGTGTTACTGTGTTTTTAGTCGTCTAGGAAAATATTTTGCCGAAGTGTTGTAGTAAGATAGAGAGAGCAGTGTTAGTTTGCACTCACTGCAGACTTTCATTGTCCTCAAGGGACAAGTTTATTCAATCACAATAAAATGTCTCCTTTTTAACTCATTTTGGATATGCCTCATTAAGTAGATTGTGTTATATTAATTTTAATGACTCGAACTATACAAGCCTCTGCTCTTTCCGAATACGCTGGCAAATTAACGGGCGCTAACGATGGGCCTCATGAGAAAACTCAAAGTCACTCACTCTGAGGGCTATAGAGAGAGCTATGCTCGGGGTTTCTCTGCGGGATAGAATTAGAAATGATGATATTCGCAGTAGAACTAAGATCACGACATAGCCCGAAGAATTGCGAAACTGAAGTGGCAGTGGGCGGGGCACATTGCTCGCAGGACTGATGGCCGATAGGGTCAAAAGGTTCTCAAATGGCGTCCGCGGACCAAGAGACGAGCTGTCGGTAGGCCTCCAACAAGATGGAGCGACGACTGGTTATAATCGCGGGATCGCGGTGGATGCGGAAAGCACAAGGAGCGGTCTGAGTGGAGAGCCTTGGGGGAGGCCTATGTCCAGCAGTGGAGGTCTTTCGGCTGACATGATGATGAGACACAGATATAACAAAATCGCATCGCCGAGGGCCAAACACAAACTGGAACAAATAGGATGGCGCCACCTTGCGGAAAAAGCATAGAACTAAGTCCACGTAAAGAAAGAACGTCATGAAAATGGTCCACACACAATCTTATTTTATGCCTAAAACTAAGCAAGTACTGGCTGTTTGAGTTTATGTCACTCGAAGTAAATTAGAAAAAATAATTACTTTTACTCCCTAAGGAATAAAGTACTCACCTTACTCGCCTCTTAAGGCTATATTGACCTACTTTTAGAGCATGAGAAGTGAAAACTAAAATAACAAATTTGGAGTTGAAATAAAAAATACAAAAATACTCCAAAAACCAATCATAATTTGATTGCTTAGTAGCGACATCTCTTGTCTGGGTGAGCGGTTGGTTCCGAAAGAGTGTGACGTCTCTCGATGAGAGCGGAACATAGATGTCGCTAGTGCTGCTGCATAAGTAGTGTAGTAGAAATAAGCAACCAGAGATATGTATGCGCAGGAAAAATTCGTGTCTAGATTCCTATCCAGCGGTGGTGTAGGGGTTATAGCTCGCGGCACGGATTGCTGAGGACCTGGGTTCGATTCCCAGCGCTGGTCTCTTTTTTTGGTTTTTCTGCGCATCCATGTCTCAATTTGTATTTTCGATATGGTTTCACGGGATAAAAGTAACAAATTTGGAGTTGAAATAAAAAATACAAAAAATACTGCAAAAAACCAATCATAATGTATGTTCTTAGTTTCCTCACTAAGTTTTCATTCAGGGTTGATATCGGATTTGTTAAATATATTCGTGTGACGTCACGACTGGGTAGGTATATTTTTTATTTAGACATGACGTTACGGTCCCCACTTCCGAATTTGCTGCAATTTATCTCTGCCTTTTTTGTCTGATTGACAAAAAAAAACGAGTCCAATATTTCTTGCTAAGCTAATTGATAGACTCCATCCATCCATCCCAGCTTTTGTACATCCCACTACTGGGCACAGGCCTCATCTCAGAACAAGAGGGCTTTTTTTGTTTCGCCAATTTCTGTTCTATTTGACGCAATTACCCGTGTTGTAAGAGCTACTTTAGTGAAGGAGCCTTTGAAATTGAAAAAGTAGGTCCTTATACCTTCATTAATTTCATTATATTCAATACCTATAATTTCACTTAAATTCAAAGGCCGCTCGAGTACTCTTTTGTACGTTCATCGTTTTTTGGTGAAGTCACAATAAAACGAAACTCCGAACAGTACCTAAATGAGCCGAATTATACAGGTCGCTTTATTATATCCGGTCTTGAGAGCTGCGTATTTTCGTTTCTGTGTTTAGGCCCTTTTTTAAGAAATTCGTCAATTAGGCCTGCATAGCTAGTCAGATATGCTTCTCTCTATTCTGTCTTTATAAAAGAGAATTGATTTTATTTTACTACGGATATTTTGTTTAAAAGAACATAGCGCACCTTTAAAATTAAACTATATTAATAATTCGAATTTTGATTTGATTGAGATTGTGTTTTATTTGAAGTTTATTTCGGAAATGTGAATATTTCGAACAGTTTGAGTTTAATTTTAAAGGTGCGAAGCAGGACGCCTTGTTATCTCATGAACAGTATGAGCTAAGTAGACGTGTTCTTCGAGCAATGTGGCCCGCTCATTGCTACTTCAACATGCATAATCTTCGAACTATGATTTTGAACATGAAACTACCGCGAGGCTCACTCATATTAAATGATATTGTAACGGATAACTCACGTCTTAAACCGAGTTTAGCTCGACATGTTACGGGCTACTTCGTAGCCCTTCTTCTCAGGAGCACGCCACTCGGCGGCTGCCGCAACACGCACACATGTCGAGCTAAACTCGGTTTAAGACGTGAGTTATCCGTTACAATATCATTTGACTATGATTTTGTTTTTGGCCTGAAAATCTTTAATTACCTGCTAGTTTTTATCATGGAATTAAGCCGTATGTCAAAAATGGTGTAAGTATACGCACGAATAAGGTAAACGATAATAAAAAAAAATCAGAGACCTGATATAGCTAAATTCATTTTATCTGCAAAGGCACAATATGCCAAAGTGACAGATAAAGATAATGTTTAATAGTACATAGTAATAGCCAGACATAACTAGGCCGGATACGCCTGAACCTGCAACGTCTTCAACGACACCTACATTGTCTGTGCATACACCGACACCGGCCAGGCTGGAGCCACGTCGAAGTATGAGGACTATAAGACCACCGATTCGATTGAACTTGTAAAATAAATAACAAGGGAGAGTGTTAGGCCATACACAATTCCTGAACGATTAGCAGCGCCTCTACACGGCTCGAATCGGGACTAGCACGAAATGTCATATGTCACTTACTACGATTGTATTTCCTCATGGTTATATTATAACGTTAATAAATAAACATATTCAAGTACTGGATGATCTTTATATCTACAAAATATTACATACATAACAGAATTGGCAGTAGCCGAGGGCGGGAAACAGCAATTCGTGGATGAGTAGAGTTTGACGGACGAAGCGTAGAGTCCGTCAATAAATACGAATCCACGAATTGCCATTTCCGCTGTGGCATGTAGGTATAGTGCTTTTCTCCAATATTTAATGCGAGGAAATAAAGCAAAATCGTTAAAATATTAAATTAAAAGCCCCTGGGCGCGGTTTTAAAAAGTTTCCCTTATACTTTCCCGCGATACTTGTTTTTTTTTATGTACACGACACGACTCATAATGCCATTTCAGTAGAAATAACAATTTTATATAAAAAAAGTATAACTAAAACAAACAAACAACTAACATTAACTAAATTACAGCTTAAAGCGCTACTGAGCGCATTTTAGTTACTTCATCCATTTTCTTTTGTTACCACTTATTCGGTATCTTAAATTGTGCTTGATCTCAACATAAAAAAAAACAATGGCACTGTTCGAGACAATTTTAAAGACGCTGTTTCTTCCTGAATTGAATCTTAGACTAGGACTGAAAAAGAAAGAAGGTAGAAGGAATTTGATCGTCAGGCTGTTTAGATTGACTTACCGTAGTCAAAACGTAAATTTAAAAAGTAAAAAACCTACATGGTCATTACCTATTATATATATTTCATACAATTTCTTGGCCGCCAGGGCCAGCTTTTATGAGTTATGAGGTGTTAGCATAAAAATCACTTTCAAACCTTGTAACACTATAACGGCGTGATCACTTCACCAGCGACGACACAGCTAGATATTTTAAATACATTGCGTGCATTGCTTAAAAACTAACGTAATAGGAGTATCTCGAGCAAGCAATGGTCAGTGAAATAGCTAATCGTGCCGTTGGTCGGGTCAGATGTTCTTATAGATGTTACATTCTTCCAATATCAATAGTGACCATTCTTACCCCCTTATTCATAAAAATTTACAAGCCTATGTTAACTAACAAATGCTTTGTCCCTTTCTAACAAATACAAATGTCGAAGAGACAGATAAGGACAAACGAATTTTAGCGGCATTTTAACTAAAATAGGTTTGATTGTCGTTTATAAATAAGGGGGTTAACCTTCTATTTACCTACCTTACCCGAAGGCCGAAGAAGGTTATGAGTAAATTGGGTTACGTTGTCCAAAGGTCTGAATGCCTTTAGCCACGGTCATTTGTCTGTAAAGTTTCGTAACGCTTTTATTTGAAATACCTACTAAATTGTAGTGTTAGGATAAATTATTTGCATGAATCAAAACTATTCTACAGTAAAAGTATATAATGTTTTATTTAGGGGCTGTTATACCATCCATTGATTAGCGTTAACCGAAGGTTAAATGTGATGCCGTCTAAGTCTATTCGAACAAAACAAATAAAGACGGCATCACACATAACCGCCAGCTAACTAATCAATGGATGGTGAAACAGCCCCTAAATAAAACATTATATACTTTTATGCTGATAGCGTTTTAAAAAGAAGGGGTTAGTAATTATTTATTACTTCTTTACTTATTGTGATACTTATAGTTATTACCATGTTTGGTTTTATGTGAAATAAATAGATATGTATGTATGTCTGTAAATACTTTATTGTACATAAAACACTAAATAATACAAAAAGAAAACAACAAAACTAAAAGAGTACAAAAGCGAACTTATCCCTAAAATGATAGATATTACAAACTAAAACAATTTACACTGTGTATGAACATTTATAAATGGCAATCGATACGATACGGGGAAAACAAGCAGACGGGTTACCTGATGGAAAGCAATCACCGCCGCTCATGGGTGTCCGTCTGTAACTCAACTTATGTTATGAGTAAAAAAATAAATAAATGGAATACCTATCTGTCTTCAAACAAATTCCACCACAGTACCACTTTGTCGGCGTCAATAACGTATATTCATGCCAAATTACTAGTACTAACGGGCTCTGAGCTTAGCCGCGGACAGACAGACAGACGGTCGGACAGATATGACGAAACTATAAAGGTACCTAGTTGACTACGGAACCCTAAAAATGCATTGAAATCGGTCCATCCATTTGAGACAATGTTTTAGACTATCGCGGTCATTACTAACTTTAATTATCATTTAAATGTCGGGTTTTGTTCCGCATACCTTGATTTCAGAGAAGCTCGATACTTCGGCACAGTTGCATGCGCCATGATCACGAGAAGACTGATCATGGGGCATGCAACTATGCCGAAATATCAAGTTACGCGGAACAAAACCCGAATTTAAATTATAAAATCCGTTAGAGTGCTACTACGCCATAGAGTCTATATGGCATAGACAGACAGACATTAACGTCAAACTTATAACATTACTAAGCTACTGATCTCTAATTAAACTAACAATTGTGTATCTACGCACTAAATGTGAAATTGCCTAGTTTTCTGCCCATTCAAAATGACATAAGGGAGTTAATAAATTATTAGTGTACAGCGATTTTCCTGGCACTTCATTTGTGAATAATTTATTTAAGTACTTTTCCTCCTTGGGGGGGTCGGAATTAAGAACCATTATTTCCTGCCACTTCTCTGCGTACAAATAAAAAGTTTCCTTCCTCTGTTGCTTGATACGAGGTTATTTGACGACGAGATCGCCGGGTGGTTGGAGAAACTGAGCACAAAACTTGAGGTCCCGGATTCACAGGTCGGTGAAAATATATGACGTTTGTGCTCGATTCTTGTTTTTTTTTAATGTAAATTTTGTTTTTATCCATACAGGGTTAACCAGCCGACTTTAAAAAAAACATATATTATGTAGATTAATTATTAGATTACTTAAAAATCCTGTTAACATTAATATAGGTACCTCTAAATCTGCGGGCTGAAAATAAAAAAGGTTGCTCTCGATCCTGTCTTAAACAAAAGATGAACATAAAATTTCATATCATTATTTATATCTCTTTGATTTTAAGTTCTCTCATTTCGTTATAAAAGAGCTCAAAGGAATCAATAAAGGAATATTCGAGCACAGCGTTTAGCCCCTTTTTGACATAATACAATTGCTTGCCCGAGATGAGAGAAAGCTACGGACTTTCCAAGATGATATCATTATAAACACACAGTGAAATTATTGAATGGTATATTTTGAAAGTGAGTAAAAAGCACATAAAGAGACGAGCAAAGCGAGAGTACGTAAGTGTAATTTAAGTATTGAACATAAATCATTTACGCTTTATTCTTTCAATGAATATAAATAATTGAATATTTATTTTGTAACAATGCAGTACTCATACCTTACTCTAGGTGTTACTTATACATAATTATCTATCATAATATGAAATATACTTTGATAGTGTTTCATATTATTACATATTTCATAGTATTGTGCACTGCACATGCCTGGTTAAGATTGCCACTTTTAAAATCATTGTTATAGCGTATCTGCTCCTTCTATCATCTAAGGTTATTATATTACTCTCAAATCAAACCTAGATATTCGATACGATCTAATCTCATACGTATCTTATATCGGAAATTGGAACTAGATACAATTTTTGCAATATCGTCTGCGTACGACCACCTGACTGCAAGCCCAAAGTCGAATGTTCTCTGCATTTCTTGAGGCGTTTTGCGATTTTATTTATAGAATTGAAAATATTTGGAAGTGAATTTTTATGAAGTTATTGGAATTTTCCATGTGTGCTAGTTGAGATTGAATTGGTTACGTATTCTGTGAGGTCCATAATGATTTAATAATGTTTCGTTATGTGGAAAAACATTGTAATTTTGCTTTGTACGTAAAAATATCTAGCTAGGATTATACCGATATCATCATTCTATTAAATTCTTTCATTCTTTTTAAGCTTCTACGTGCGTGTGTGTGTGTGTGTGTGTGTGTGTGTGTGTGTGTGTGTGTGTGTGTGTTTGTGTATGTTTATTACTCTTTCACGCTGAAACTTCGAGACGGATTTAGATAAAATTTGGCATATGGTTAGACGGACGTCTGTTATAACACAGGCTATTTTTTACCGCGACTGCTACCGGGATTGAGATAAAATTTCGAAATCTTAACCGTGGATAAAGCTTTGGTTTCCTAAGATCAGCGGTGCCGTCATATAGCGGTGAATGACGTCACTAGAACGTTGTCTATAAACAAAATGGGGCAGTTTCCTAGAGAGCATTAATTGACAACCGGTCTCTACGAAACCGGCCCTTATTCCTCGTGGTCCGCTATATGACGGCACCGTTGATCCAAGGAAACCAAATCTTTAGACATGAAATTGGTGGCGGTTGGCTTCTAAGCAAAAATTTATTAAATCCACGACGTAATTTGTTATCCCGATCTCTTAGAAGAACAGCTTAACAACGCAGCTTGAGTAAATTCAAAATCTATGCATTTGGTTTATATTTGGGTTCCATCATGTCTCTAATTTTCGATCACAGCTCAAGTGGCTCCCAATCC
Source organism: Choristoneura fumiferana (assembly GCF_025370935.1). Classification (NCBI taxonomy): domain Eukaryota; kingdom Metazoa; phylum Arthropoda; class Insecta; order Lepidoptera; family Tortricidae; genus Choristoneura; species Choristoneura fumiferana. The sequence goes on from NC_133481.1 coordinate 1,073,489, forward strand.
ACTTTCGCCGTGATTCTCACATTCTTCACTTTCTTCTCGGCATTCTGTTTAACCCTGCAACTCCTTGCTACCTCAAAGAGCGATTTAGCTTCGTAACTTCTATATTCGATGCTCTTAGAACTTTCTCCTTACCGTGCCTCTATCTAACTCCAAATTTTATGTATATTCTTATATTGTCCAGTACCCTTAGTGTGAGTTTTCGGTTACAAAATACGTCTCGATCGCGTTCGCGTTAAAATCTCAATTTATATGGAACACGAACAGTGTCTCTAGCGGAACGTTTGCGATGTTCGTGTTTCCATACAAATTCAGATTTTAACGCGAACGCGATCGTGACGTATTTTGTAACCGTAAACCTACACTAAGGGCACAGGTCGGCCAGACCGAATGTTGTGGAATTCCTTACCGATTGACTTACGACGCGCAAAATCTTTGTCACTATTTAAATCTACGCTTAAGGAGCACTATCTGTCATCTTGTAATAATTAGCTTTATGATAATTTATTTATTTATTTGTTGCTGTTTATCTCACTGCCTATATTTATTTTAGACGTGTATTATATGTACGATATAATTATGTTTGTATCCGTAGATGTATTCTGTTGCGTTTTAATTATCTGATCTACTTTTGATGCACCACCTGTTGTATACTAGTCCTTCCCTCTTTCTGTAAAAAGGTTGCCTGGAAGAGATCGCTTTTAAGCGATAAGATTGCCTAATGTATACCTTGTAATCTTCTCTCTGTGTATCTGTTTTTTGTATCGCCTACTATTTCTGGTATACAATAAAGAGTCTTTGTATTGTTTTGTATTGTAATTTAAGGGAATTCCCATGGGAACTTAGTAAAATGAACTAAAAGAATTTCCTTGCTCACCCGCGACCTTACGATAGCTAATCTTATGCAAAATATGCGTGTTCATGCAGTTCCTCCACCTCCACACTGTAAGAACACATACAAATCACACAAACCCATCTATCACCACTACCACACTACACTGACGCTTTTCGAACTCAACCAGAGCTCATCTTCAGAGTGACACAACCGTACACCATGCTACCAGTTGTTAGACTAACAACTAATATGTCTAACAACTGGTAGCATGGTGTACGGTTGTGTCACTCTGAAGATGAGCTCTGGTTGAGTTCTAAACGCGTCAGTGTAGTGTGGTGGTGGTGATAGATGGGTTTGTGTGATTTGTGTGTGTTCTTACAGTGTGGAGGTGGAGGAACTGCATGAACACGCATATTTTGCATAAGATTAGCTATCGTAAGGTCGCGGGTGAGGAAGGAAATTCTTTTAGTTCATTGATATGGACCTCCGCAAAGTAACGCCTGATTCAATAAATAACTTAGTAAAACCCCAGAAATTCAGTTCAACAGCCGGATCTAATAGTTTACGCGCGCAAAACTGCGGGTAAAGTCTAGTAGTATATATATAAATCCGGCCTTAGGCACGACAAATCTATTAGTACAAATCTTCTAGGGCAAGTGGCGTCAGTGGCTTGGGAAATCAGATTCGGTTGAGATTAGGGGATCATCAGCCCTATGGTGGCCTTCCCGCTTTAATGCAGCTAGAAGCCGTTTAGCCGCTGTGTTACGGTTACCTCATAGAACTAACAATGACATAGAGTTGGCAAGCGAGCTGAAAACATAGCGCATAGAGCCAAAAAGCCATCTTTGGCCTCATCCTAACTTTCTCTTTTTTCCAAATTGATAGTCTGTTTGTTCTTAAAAACGAATCTATTTTCATGATAATGGTATCTACTCGTAACAGTGAAAACTAACACAGTCTCCAGGGTTCATATTGTAATTATACATGTGTTTTGAACAATAAAGATTTATTATTATTATTACTATAATTATCTGCACTTTACATCAGGTGAGATACTGTCAATCACGGTCAGTTATATGAAAAAAAAAACATCTTAAGTATTTTTAATTAACACATATTTACTGAAAGAAGGTTAAGAAAGTGAGCATTAAATGTGCGCGTGTTGCAGCAGCCGCTGAGTCGCGTTGCTCCGAAGACGAAGGGCTACGGATTAGCCCGAAACATGTCGAGCTAAACTCGATTTAAGACGTGAGTTATCCGGGTCATTATATTTAATATTTTATGTCTCTCTTATGTGTAACGTCAATATCACTCATTAAGTTCGTGAATTTTATAATTTGACCATCAAAAATGAATGTCAACTTATTGTAGCTGTAGCTTGTAATATTATAAGTATAACTATATTATAGCTTAGATGTTTAAGTCTTAGTTTGTAGGTTTAAAATGTTATTGTAGAAAAAGGAAAAAACGGAACCCTTATAGGATCACTTTTTGTCCGTCTGTCTGTCTGTCAAGACCCTTTTTCTCGGGAACGCGTGAGGTATCAAGCTGAAATTTATATCAAATACTGAGGTCTACTGTCCCTTGGAGCTGTGAAAAAATCAAACTTCTAAACCAACACAATCAAAAGATGCAGCCGTTTATGCTGCAAATTTCCGCAAATTTTCGAAACTCGCAAGGGAATCAAAACCTACAGGGTACTTCCCGTGAACTCAGAATCTTTAAATTTGGTATGAAGGTAGCTATTATAACACAACCAACTAGAAAAGTCTATAAATCTTGATTTTTTATGTCTGTCTGTAAATATCAATGACTAATATAATCTGACCCCACACTGCGTACACTTTGAGAACGGCTCTGCATACACCGATGTATTAAGTCACTCGGAAAAAGCGAGAAATATCTTCAACAATTGATTCCCGTTTACTTACATGCCTATAAATGTGTAAGGAACCCTCGGTGCGCGAGTCCGACTCGCACTTGCCCGGTTTTTTATTTATTTAAACCAATAAAATTAAATGCTATTAAAAGTCGCTGAACTAAATAACTAAATATCTAAGCTTTAAAGATTTCGTTAAAAAGTTAATTACCAGATAGTATAAGATCAATGACCGTCAGGCCTCCCACTAGGTGGACCGGCGACATCGTGAGAATTGCGGGCAGCCGGTGGATGCAAGTGGCGAGTTGTCGTTCATTGTGGCGTTCATAGAGAGAGGCTTTTGTTCAGCAGTGGACGTCTTCCGGCTGATGATGATGATAATGATGATGATGATGATGATGATAAATGAACTGAGCCGTCTGTCAAAAATTACGAAAATCAAGAAAAACACACAGCGAAGTTAACTGCTCAATAAATGGGTTACGCAGGGATAGTGGATCAAAAAAATAGAGTAGGTACCGTGATCTACTGAAAACATTGAAACGCGAAAAATCGACTACTCATTGCCGACGGAGAGGGGAGAAAATGGCGTTATCAATTGCGGAAAGCACTACACACGATGACATTTCTGTTTCCTGTATTGATTCTGTGGTTATCTCTGTCTTTTATTTCGATTGAGTTGCTTAACCTAGGTTTAAGAAGGACGATATTAATATAATATAAAATACAAACATTATTTATTGCACACCACAAGCCGCGGTGGCCTAGTGGTTTGATCTATGTCCTCTCAAGCAGAAAGTCATGGCTTCAAACCTCGCTCGGCTCGCACCTCTTAAGTTCTTCGAAATTTATGTGCCAAATTACATTGGAAATGCAACGCAAGCTTTATGGTGAAGGAAAAGATGTGATGGTGGTGGTGGTGTAGGAAACCTGCACAAACCTGGGAAGCAATTCAATGGAGTGTGTGAAGTTCCCGATCCGCACCGGGCCCGCGTGGGAACTACGGCCCAAGCTCTCATTCTGAGAGGAGGATTGTGCCCAGCAGTGGGACGTATATAGGCTGGAATGATGATCATGATAATGACGTACACTACAAATAATTACTTACAATATTTAATTAATGCGTTTGATCAGCGCACTCATGTGGCCGGAACAAGGGTGCTTTAAAATACCCAACTAAATTATACACGTTATTGGCTCTGTGCACGACATCAGCGCCACCTAGCGTCCGCAAGGTTGTCGGCTCTGAGGTTCTGACGTTTTGAAATTTCATTGCGACATTGTGACAAAAATCAAACCTATCACGTATTAATTTATAATTGTCTTGTAATTTAATATCGTTTTCAGATCAAAATACGTAAATTATTTTGACGACCGGTATTGTGTGTATTAAATTTCAACCACAAACCATTTCAAAAGGAAAATTATTGGTATCTGTTGGACATGTCCGGGATGTAGAGGAATTAAGAACAAAACAGGGACTGTGTTCAATAATTCAAGAAGACAAACATCTATTACTAAAATTAGGCAGTTAAGTCTACACAAATTGCTTTGTTAATGACAGATTCATATGAGTATGACAGATGACAGAACCTACATTATTTCTACTATTGGCCACTATAAGCGCTGCGATAGATTTAATCACCCCCACCTAGTACTTCGTACCCTCCCAATACCCACACTAAATTAATATAGAAATAAATTGCGTTCGTTTTGTAGTTCGTATAATTGGTACAAAAGGTAAATGTTGAAGATAAACATACATTTACACAAACCTTAATTACAACATTTAATGCGATCTTGGAGCGCCCACTGGGTAACCTGTGTCCATCTTTCCGGGTACATGCGGCCAATATGTCCAGCCCAGCCATGGCAAATAAGGCCAGCAGGGATCTTTTTACCCAATTTTTACATTTTTTACTTTTACACAATTTTTACTTTTTGCCCAAAAAAATGTTCTAATAGCAAGCCGCTTAGCCACATCATGCTGACTTGAGGCCATTTCGTGACATTTCGTGTTTGTTTTCTTTGTTCTGTTTAAAAAAAATATTGGACAATTTACACCAATTGACCTGGTCCCAAACTAAGCAAAGCTTGTATAATGGGTACTAGGCAACGGATAAACATACTAATATAGATAAATATATACTTAAATCTGAGACTTAAATACATATTAAATGCACCAGACTTGAGAACTTTGTGCATACACTCGTATTATTCATACAAATATCTACCCCGTCCAGGGATCGAACCCGACACCTCAAGCTTCGTAGTCAGGATCTCTAACCACCGGCCTACCCGGTCATCAAACCTAAAACCTGTCACGAATAAATGTTTTTCTTTCTATTCTTTTCTTTCTAACTCTGTGTGGTATAGTAATGAATACTTACCAAAGTGACATAAACCATAACTTTAAACAGTTCAGTTGACAAACCTATGAATCAACACGCCTCATGGGCTTGCCCCGCCAAACAAAAGTTTCACAGTTAATGTAAACCGCTTTGTAAATCTAGTTACAAACTAATCAAACATGGAAAGTAATTAATTATACACATTTGCCAAATTGGATGTGACTAGTTTTAGCTTTAATGACCATGGAAAGCCTAGTTCATTTAATTAGTGAAATGTTCGGTCTGAGCCCCTTGATAATTAAGTTGAAGTTAATATAGTACTCGAGCCAAAGAAGGACCCTAAGCTTATAGTAGTAGAAGGACGTTCAATCTAGGTATAGGTACATTAAATACACACCGTTTACAAAAAAAAAGTTTATTTGTGAGTTAAGTAGGCAGCAATAGGCTCTTTTAACTCTTTTATACTACCTGCGCTTTTAGAAAGGCCAAACTGCAAATCAAAATGCGCTGCAAGAAACTAGGTGGAAAGTTATTTTTTCAAAACGAAACATTATATTATTTTTTAAACTTATTTAATAGAATTTTACAAGTTATTAAGAATGTAGGTGTTAGAAAAAAATTAAATGATTTACATGTCTAAATTGTACTTGAATGTACTGAAAGATATCTGTATATGGTGTGTATGTGCGTGTGTTTTTTTATCATGGTGTCTTCTTCAGCCACTTGCATTCCAATGCTGAGTGCAGGCATCTAGCAATGCAGGCAATTTTTCTCTGTTTTGTTTCTTCCTCGTCCACACCTTCCTGGAAATGTTGATAAGATCATCGGCACGGCATGTAAGTGGATTACTTACATTTCTGTCCTATGATTTATTTCTATATGGTCTATGTCTGAGTATAGATGGCGCTACACCATTAAAAACGTATCGAAAAAGAATAATAACTAATATAGAATAGCTTATATTGAATGATATTGTAACAGATAACTCACGTCTTAAATCGAGTTTAGCTCGACATGTTTCGGGCTATTTCGTAGCCCTTCTTCAAGAGAGCACGCGACTCGGCGGCTGCCGCAACACGCGCATTACGCGATCCCGCTCTGCTCGCGCGCGCATTAGCCCAAAACATGTCGAGCTAAACTCGATTTAAGGCGTGAGTTATCCGTTACAATATCATTATTTTAATATGAGTGAATCTTACGGTAGTTTCATGTTCAAAGAATAGCTTTTTACAAGCAATATGTTATGCCAACATTGCCAACGAGCTTGCAATCACGCGTATAAACCATCTCTTACTACCGTCATTGTTATATCTTTTGGGAGTTTTTTTATTATTATTTTCATTTATTATTATTATATTTTGTATTTTTTTTAATTGTATAATATAGTTTTTAAGTATTTTATTTGTAATTATATTTTTATGAAAAAATGACTTTCTGCCAAGTTTCTTGCGGCGCATTCTTCTTGGCAATGATGGTCTTTCCGAAAGCGCTGGTAGTTTAAAAAAATGACGTGAAAGTGCCCATTGCGGCCTATTTACTGAATAAATCATTAGAATTTGAATAGATAGAAATGAATTGCGACTACGAAAAATCGCGTAAAGAAATAAGTATCTTCTACTGATAGGACAAAGTTGTCTTTATTTCAATGGTTTATTCTGACGAGAGACGCTCCTGCAGCGATAAATACGAGGCACCTAACTACGTTTGCCGCTCCCCTGGTTATACGTTATGTTAGTAGATGAAATCATTGGCAGATACGTGACCGGACGATCATATTCGATCATTCCCAGAACTGATTAACGTAAATATCTCCTTTTTTAAATAGTTATTATCTGTATGACTGTTTTTCAATATCGAAAATATAAACTGAGACATGGATGAACAGAAAACCAGAAAAAGTGACCAGCGCTGGGAATCGAACCCAGGTCCTCAGCAATCTGTGCTGCATGCTATAACCCCTACACCACCGCTGGACAGGAGTCTAGACACAAATTTCTCCTATGCACACATTGCTTTTTTTCTACTACGCTAATTAAGCAGCATATTCGATATGGTTTTCACGGGATGCCTGTAAAATTAACAAATTTGAAGTTGAAATAAAAAATACAAAAAGACTCCAAAAAACCAATCATGTTTTTCAGTAGTTGCTAAAATACTAGTAGATGATTCTTTGTTACGGTCGCGTTCCGGCCACGATTGAAGATTTTTAGCCCGAAACATGTCGAGCTAAACTCGATTTGAGACGTGAGTTATACAGCTGTATTTCATTAAATATGTAATTAAGTCATCCATATATCTACGTATTTAACTGATCGAGGGTCACAGTGAAAGTTAGCGATCGGCTCCCATGCGACATGTTTCACTAATCTGCCGGTGCACTAACAAGCAAAGTTCGTCAAACAGCCTACTGTCATGCACCTGACTATGCGCTCCAGCATTATCAAATCGCATACTATATTTATAGCGGTATCAACTCAGAATAATTCACCATTTGAATACAGATCTACATCAATTTCTGAAACTCAATTTAAATGCTGTATTATTTTGATTTGATGCCCTTTCGGTCTAGATGTACGAAATGATGAACATCCCTATCTAAGTATATCTAAATTAAGTTTTTTATTTCTAAAAAAAATAAACAAAAAACTCGACTAAAGTTGAAGTTTATGTTACTTGACAGAGTTCAAGATTACGAACATGTTTTGGTCTAGATGTACGAAATGATGAACATCCCTATCTAAGTATATCTAAATTAAGTTTTTTATTTCTAAAAAAAATAAACAAAAAACTCGACTAAAGTTGAAGTTTATGTTACTTGACAGAGTTCAAGATTACTAAAGTTTTTATATTTATTTTAGTTTTTAATTGAAGATTTTTAAGGCAGTCGGGTCTAATGATACTTGTGTATTAGAAACTTTAGAGCCATTTAGGTTACAGAGAGGACCAATATACACATACATGCATAGATGCGCTCAAAAAACATATCCCTCCTTCGAACAGTCGTCTAATCATTACTCTTCCTTTGGCTTTGCCGTAGTCGAAGTAAAAAACACACCATGTTTCGAAATTAACTAAGTTGCAGAACTGTTGCAGTTAATAATTATTACTTATTATTATAATTTTTTTTAAGAAGTTAGTTGAAGTCAGATAGGTATAAGAATACCTTAAGCTAAATTTGTTGTTCTTTTTTTACTAAAAAAATATTGTACAGTTGATTTCGAAAGGAGGTTTTTAAAACAAATTTATCCATTTGCTTTGGCGTATAAAAATAAAAAATCTTATAACCTTTGGCGTTTATATAAGTTGAATATGATTTGAAGTAAAAAAATATATATATATCTTTAAAACTCGCAATAAAAAGGGCAAAAAGTCTTTAACTGTATTTGACTTTGATCATTTAAATAATACATCTTACAAAATGAAACAAAATACAGTCGTAAAAACTTTTACAGCGAGGAGCATTGTCTTACTTAAATTAAAAAAAATATTAGCATGGGGGTTACTGCGTTTCATGTTCAATAAAATTTATCATAGACATGCGTCACAAAAAAATTTGCAATCTGAATACGCCGCACTCAGCCACGTTTCTAATCAAATTATCAGAAAGTTGATTCACTACGTAAAACCTCATCGTGACCCCAAGAATCGTTCACATTTCGCAACCGTATCTCGGTGCATTTTCAATTTCTCCGGGGCCTGTAATTGAAAATAAAATTTCGGTTCCCCCGTTCCGAGTCACGTAGCCGTTCAGCACAATAAAGTAAAGACTTTCATAGTCGAACAAACATAATAATAAGAAAATTAAGTTTGCAAAGAGGGACGCTCTGGACGGGGATAATACCAAAGTTTCGGCAATGAGTAAAAAAGCGATTACTCGGAGATGGGTGTGAGGGTTTGGTCTTCGGGATGATGAGGCCGTAAATATGGAGACAGTGGAGTGGGCTTGGGATATCTCTATTGTGATATAGTGACCTTGCCCTCGTTCCTGTAAGTAATACTACGCAGTATTTTGTTAGAAAAAGTTACGGATACTGTTATTTATTACTACAAGAATCAATTAGGTCAAGGGCTCTTTGCAACTTTTTCGTTGTTTTTTGGCCGATAAATTGCATTTTATCATTTGCTTGACCTCTTTTGACGTGCCACTGGAGACCCATTAAGGATCTAAGCAATATTGTATAAATATAAAATAACAAACAGGTGACAACCATTGAGATAATTTTTTTAATCTTTATTTATTATAGAACTTTGATAAATACGTAATGAACAAGTTCCAAAAGGCCTTATCTATAAAAACAATACAACAACCACACGATTTAAATGAGTAAACTCGTGTCTAAAGGGACATGGCTAAGATTAACTTATTTCTATAAAGGACCTCTATCAATCAAGCGTCGGCGAGAACTAGGTAGGTTAGGAAGGTTTATAGGATAAAAATACCTATGTCCTTTTGAGGATCTTAGACTATCTCCATACCAATTCAAACGTGACAGTGTCACAATCAATAAACAAACATACTCACATACAGCGTTAACCTACATATAATACTATTTATTGAATTGCGTTACTTTGAGGAGGCCTGTACCAATGGACTGAAACAATTAGGTACTTTGCTCACGCACAAGATCGCGGGTGAGCAAAGTAATTATTTCAGTTCATTTTTGACATTATTAATATAAATTTTATATTACTGCAAGGATTACTATAGTATAACTACACTAAATTGTCACAGATTCGTTTTAAACGTAAAGAAACTAAAAACTGCCCCGTTCAACTTTATGGCTATTTATTTCAGTTTAAAGGGCTCTGGGATCTTCCAATGCATCCCGGGAACTTTAATGTTGGACCCTTTTCTCATGTCGCGTTTGAGTAGATAATGGGAAAGATAAGAAATCGTGACGGGATCATTATACCGGTTCGTCATTTATATGTTAGAATAGAAGTAGTTTTTACAAAATGGGTGAGCATTATAATAAGGCGAAACTTCTGTACCTACTATTACTATTACTTAACCGTGACAGGAAGTCATGCTCACATACTTACCACCGTCATCATCATCATCATCAGCCTACAGCAGTCCACTGCTGAAGGCCTCTTCCATGGTGCGCCACAATACTCTGTCTTCCGCCCCTCGCATCCATCCGCCACCAACGACCCTCTTAAGGTCGTCCGTCCACCGTGCCTCAGGACGCCCTACACTACGTTCTCCCGTCCATCCGTCCGTCTACTTTACACCAGGTGGGTCGTTAATTGAGCGTTTCAACCGTCTCATTTTTGTGGTCACTTTTCTGTAAAAATTTCCCATGATTCTGATATAGCATTAGTAGTTAAATCGAGTTTAGCTCGACTTGTTTCGAGCTATAATAATCCGAAGCCCTTCTTATCTCCGAGTTGGAAAACAGTGTTAAATACTCTCGTTGCGTCATCGGTTAGTGTGAACGTATCTTTGCAGCGCGATGTTGTTAGTGTTGTGTGCTACCGTACATTTGACAGTTAAAACGAAAATGACGATGAAAACGCGGGTAGTTGTGCGCCAGTGTCAGTTTGGTCGGGTAGTCGCGTGAGCAGAGCGGCGGCGCGCAGTGCGGTAGCCGCCGAGTCATGTTGCTCCTAAGAAGAAGCGCTACGGATTAGCCCGAAACATGTCGAGCTAGCAAGAGCCGTGGTGGCCTAGTGGTTTGACCTATCGCCTCTCAAACAGAGGGTCGTGGGTTCAAACCCCGGCTCGCACCTCTGAGTTTTTCGAAATTCATGTGCGGAATTACATTTGAAATTTACCACGAGCTTTGCGGTGAAGGAAAACATCGTGAGGAAACCTGCAAGAAACCTGCGAAGCAATTCAATGGTGCGTGTGAAGTTCCCAATCCGCACTGGGCTCGCGTGGGAACTATGGCCCAAGCCCTCTTGTTCTGAGAGGAGGCCTGTGCCCAGCAGTGGGACGTATATAGGCTGGGCTGATGTCGAGCTAAACTCGATTTAAGGCGTGAGTTATCCGGGACAATATAATTTAATATGAGTGAGTCTCACGGTAGTTTTATGTTCAAAATTGCAAAGCTTATGAATTATCTGGTAGAAATACAGGTACTCGAACAAATAATCTTAAACGCCATCAAAACCTACGGCAAACTCGTAAAAAGAGTGTACAGAAAAATGAGGCGGTTGGCTCGAATAATGACCCGTAACTCGATAAATTCGACTCAATTTACTCTTTTACTCCTATTTCATAAAGAAAACAATTTAGATCATCAACAACTCCCTTCATCGTGACTTCAAATTATAATTTAAACAAAATCCCGTCATCCACTACAACGACCACGTAACTCGTTACACAGGCAGCGCCACGTTTCCACCCTGAAATAAAGCTCTGTTTACATTCTTCCAGTAAAATCGCACCATGCAGTGCTCGACTGGTCTCTTGCAACTCGTTAGCATTGTGGTCTCACAATGTCATCATAGAAAAAGAGAACAAGTAGGCTCACTACGAACAAAAGTACATCGCGCGGCTTAAATGTGTGCGCGCCGGTTGGCGCCGGTACGCACGCACCCGCCGCACGCACACACTGATAATTTAAGGAGGATTAAGTGTTCTGTAGACAAGGCTGCGCTGCCATCGGTGCCGCACGTTTCGATTTTTACTCGTTCGTCTTGCGCGTACTCGTACCTACTTACGTATTTTTTGAATTAGGTATAGTTGTAAATTAGTGGTATATAAGTGTAGTGTAATAGTTTCGCGCTACCTACCTCGGCGAATTTATAAATAATTATTTTCAAATTTAGTATAATAATAATAACAATAGAGCGGCAAAGAATCTTGATTCTGTAACACAGATATTAGACAATTTTAAGTTAACTTCATTAAAAAAAATATTTGCCGGTAGATAATTAATTAATCTTAAATATACATCGATAACCCTAAGCGTCCGCGCCGGAGTAGTCAGTTAAGTCTCTTAAATGGTCGGAATGTGCATACTTGTTCTATTTACTATGATGTCATGCCACTGGATCGTTTAAACAGGGCCTAACCTGGACATTCCAATACAGCCCCGCGAAGTTATTCGAGCTAGGACCGGCCTCTTCGTGGCCATAAGCAGCGGTATATTACGTGCTGCGTTATCGAAGAACGGGCATAAGAATAAATACTATTAGAAATGACACTCCGTATTTGGTCACGACGATTATTGTCAGAGAATCTACATGGTCACACCATAACTTGAGAACGACTTTACCTATTTAACCACGTTTTTTAAGTTTTCTAATAAATCGTTGGAGGTTCTCATTGAAAAAAAAATTAAGAAATTGGTGCAAAAATTAGAAAAAAAACGACTGTACCTACATATAAACTTTTCGAATACAGCCTTAGCGCGTTAAATTATAACCGGTAAGAAAAGAGACATTGTCTACACAATCCAAATACCTTATCTGCCTTCACTTAATTTGACAAAAAATAAAAAAGTTCGTGATTCAAGTCCCGTCGTAATTTTGGAGTCCTAAAAACTCTATGTACTTAGCTATAAAAAACACAAAAAGCAAACCTTAAATTGCGTCCAATATAGTGTACACTCCAAATTAAGGGTTAGAGTAAAACCTTATTTTAACCTACTCGTCATGAGTATAGAATAACATAAATGAACTTTGTCCTAAATATTAAGAGATATTATTCAAAATTATCTAATTAAATACACCAACCTTGGCTGTAAGGGGGACAATTATGTGCCACCAAGGTTTCGTTTCTGTTACTTTTTATTCTAACGGCAAGGGTTGGCGGCTCAGACGTTTATGACGACTCCATTTCAATTTGATTTATTTTAAACTTGTGACCTTATAGGGGTCGGATTTACAACCCTCTTGGAGAATTTATAGAAGGTTGGTCTGTTATGATTCGACTTAAACTAGATTGCATTAGAAGGCCTACAGTAGGTAGATTGATGATCGAATCAACTGCATAGAGCCATTTTGCATAGATCTAAAAAACCTAACCAATAAAAGGTGGAAAATCCCCGACTTTGTTACTTCAAAGTTCAATATCACAAAGACGGCTGAACCGATTTTAATAAAACATGTCTAAAAACTATCGCTAGAAAACTTTCTTTCAAATAAAAAAACGCATTAAAATCGGTTCACTCGTTTAAGAGCTACGGTGCCATAGACAGACAGACAGACACACATAGCGGTCAAACTTATAACACCCCACATTTTGCGTCCGGGGTTAAAAAAATGTATGACATTGATAACAAAAACTGATCTAGCCCACAGAGAGTGCTAAATAAATAGACATACCAACAAACCTTCGAAACATAACCCTCCTTGGGACGACCGGATAAAAAGATATCCGGTACTCAGATGCATCAACACTCACTAATTCTATTCCAACCCGGTAACCAGTAAGTAGCCCTCTTGTTCTGAGAGGAGGCCTGTGCCCAGCAGTGGGACGTATATAGGCTGGGATGATGATGATGAACCAGTAAGTAAAGATTTTAGAGTAACTATACGAGTATACATTGAGACTGCGGAAAACCTTTATGTTGCAGTCCAGGACAATGATATCTAGATACACTTTAGCACCTTTTCACAGTATGCCTTGTAACAATTTTATTATAACAGATTTCAAACATATAGTGGCACCGAGAAAGTATAAGCATACCATGTGAGAAATGTAGAATTCAAAAATCTTAACCACTAACCCCCTTATTCATAAAACTTAACAAGCCTATGTTAACTAACAAATGCTTTGTCCCTTTCTAACAAATACAAATGTCGAAGTGACAGATAAGGACAAACGAATTTTAGCGGCATTTTAACTAAAATAGGTTTGATTGTCGTTTATGAATAAGGGGGTAAGTCTGGAGACATGAATTTTTGTACGTGTGTTCGTCATACAACGTAGATGAAGAGTATGATGTGATTTTTGAAAATTGCCACTGGAATCTAGGAAATGCGAGTGAAATGGTGGGTAAAGAATACTATCCTATCCTATCAAACAAATTTTATAAATGTGAAAGTTTGTGAAGATATTTGGATGTTTATTATTCAATCACGTCTAAATGGCTGAACCGATAAAATTTAAAACATAGGATACTTTTTATCCCGACATTCCCACGAAATAGGAATGTTATCTCGAAATAACAACCGCTGGGCTTAGAGTCGTGACATTTGGTATGTAGGTAGATGAACCTCTGGAATAGCACTTATGCTATTTTTTATCCCGATATTCTCACGGGATAGGAATAAAATCTTGAAATTTCATCCGCTGGGTTTAGCGTCTTGAAATCTTGGACAGTTGTTCTTAACATAACCTCAATGAAGACCACGATATAAATTTTGGAAATTCAAAGGGGAATTTCTAAAATCCCGGAATTTTAATTGTTACTACCAGATCGAATATTTTACGCGTGCGAAGCCGCGGGTAAACTCTATGGTACTGTAATAATACGCTTTTACATAAATTGTTTACGAGTAGTACTGAAGTACGTAGTTCATCTGTAATTTCAAGTCTACTAGATTAAATAAACAGGGACCCAATATTGGGCGATTCACAATTCAACGATTCGTGGGAAAACTACTCAAGTATTGGAAAAGCCTAAATAAATATAAACTGTTTTTATTAAGTTCCTACCTATTCAAGTATTTCGCTACAAATTTTACTTAGAAAATGGCTAATGGTTTTCTCGTACAGGGTGAAGTTGGGAACGTACCAAAATTAGGGTTTATGCTCTGTAATGCTGCGCAATACACTTAATGCATAAAAAACCCACTTGTTGAATATAGTATGAAAAAAATTGCGGATTCCACACATTTTTAGGATTCCGTAGCCAAAATGGCAAAAACGGAACCCATATAGTTTCGCCATTTGTCTGTCTCTGCCCGTCCGCGGCTTTGCTCAGGGACTATCAATGCTAGAAAGCTGTAATTTTGTACGAATATATATGTACTCGTAAAGTATGTCGACAAAACGGTGCAATAAATAAATTAAAAAATTTTTTTTTTTTAATACCTCCCATAGACGTAAAGTGGGCTTGTTTTTTTTTCTCATCCAATCTTATAGTGTGGGGTATCATTCGTCTTCTAAAACCATTAGGGGGTGGCTAAAACGATTTTTTGATAATTTGCTGTTATAGCGGCAACAGAAACACATAATCTGTGAAAATTTCAGTGATTTGTTTGCAAAATATTCAACTTTAAAGTGCAAATTTACATTATCATCGAGCGTACTAACCTAACCTAACCTTTTTAGGTGTGTCCGACACGCTCTTGGCCGGTTTTTCTATTAAAATCACGAAGTCAATGCCGATGCAATTCAAAGCCATGTTGCCCGAATCATCATGTCTTAGACGTCCACTGCTGGACTGAAACACTAATTTTGGGTCACGTTCAAAATTTCACCCTGTAGATTTAAATATTATATAACAATCATTATGTGAATCAGTGTCTGTTGCTTACATACCTTCTTTAGGTATTAAGTTACTATTAAGTTTTTAAATAGCTGTTTATTAATGTGTAATTAAATTAATCTGTATTTATGTATTGAAAATATACATATTGAGTTATTTATTTTGCACAAAATATATTGAATACACACACACACACACACACACACACACACACACACACACGTATTCCCAAATGGGGTAGGCAGAGCACACAATATGAAACGTTACCGCTTCGGAGCCACTTTTAGCAATTTTAGGTTTTAACGGTTCAATACTGACAGGTTGCTAGCCTGTCACCTAACGGTGTACCTTAACCTATATCCTCAGTCGCCTCTTAGGACATCTACGGAATATATAAATTCAATTATATTCCTACTAAAACTAAAAAAAAAAAAACTGTTTAGTAACAGTAATAAATGCTCTAATAACTAAGTTAGTGTACAGAAAAAGCATAAACAAAAATCAATAAACTGGTAAAAAAAGTTTGATGACATGACATCGTAATGTATCATATGAATCCTGCGCTATATCAATATACACTTCATGTCACAACCGAAGCCAACACCATTAATTCATCCAAGCGAGTTCACAACAATGGAGTCAGCACTGAGCACTTTATACCAGGAGGTGACTTAGTTAACCTGCCATTTCTCGACGATATTTTCAGTAGGTTTACGTTGCTAGAAGCGCATACTTAGTAGAAAAAACGTACACGTTCAGCCATTGTTTTTTTTATCTTATTCCTACTAAATACATGCCAAAGTGTGAGTCCTGTCATCTATCTTCCCGGCTAAGTAAAAGTTTAGGGATATTCAGGCTGTTACGACAACTGAAGGAGTGAGCTACATCTTAGGCCTCATCTGAATTTGTCATTAGGTGAGACAGAGATAAAAGGACTTTTATGGCAGTTATAAGTGAGCTTGGTGAATTTTCTCTATGTACCTCTGTTTTTTTTTATTTCACTGGATGGCAAACGAGCAAGTGGTTTTGTATTGTTTTCAATATTGTGACGTTCAATAAAGAGTCATTGTAGAGTATTGTATCTATTCCCGCGAGATAACGGTAAACGAAATCGTGACAGACGAAGTTGCGGAAAATATTGATAGCGTGCTCTTATAGTTATATAGACATGCTATTAAATAAATTTCCCGGTCAAAAAACTAGTAAAGTAAAGTAGAGTCATTCTCTACAAATAGTAATCAAAGTGGTCATGTATGTACTTTGACAAAGGAAAAAGAGCGCGTTGCCTGCTCCAATCTTAAGTAGGTACGAGTACTTTGTGGGAGTCAACGACCTTTGTAGTGGGGGTGGATGTAAAAATAAGCATGACTCGTGGTATTTCGGATACGCCAGCCACCCACCCAAAAGGCATCCCCTTGTCTCGAAAACACCGGAACACAGACAACAGAATCCCATTCCGTGAGCGCCTAAATGACGGATGGACACTTAACTAAAGCTGAGTTACAGTTGTATAATGTCAGCCAAACTATTATTTACAAAAGCTTTTAATTTTCCCGTTTTTTAACCCGCCGTAGTGTCTAGGAAGTAGTTCCGCGGCTGGACGTAGTCAGCTGACATGACTCACTATAAAACTTCGGTTACATGCTCATTCTATCATTTTGTATATTCATATCGGATTGATGAATATTGTTGGAAACATTTTGTTTTTATCAGTCTGGATTGCTGGTATATGGAGCCGAAACTTGGACGCTCACACAGAAGGTCATACTTACACAAGCTTCAAGTCACGTAAAGGGCGATGGAGCGGGCGATGTTGGGCATATTTCTCCGTGACAGGTTCCGAAATACGGAGATTCGGAGACGAACAAGGCTCACCGATATAGCCAAGGTCACCCAAAGGAAGTGAAAGTGCGCTGGACACATATGCCGCAGGGTGAAGGAAATGAGGGAAGGCCGTGATGGAGTGGAGGCCCAGAACCGGGCGGAGAAACGTTGATACGAGTAGATAGGAGATGAGGTGGACCGACGACCTGGTCAAAGTGGCGGGAAGGTGATGGATGAGGAGAGCACTGGACCGAGGAGTGGCAAGCAATGCAAGATGCCTAAACTCAGCATTGGGTGGCTATGGGCTGTAGAAGAAAAGAAGAAGAGAGAATAGACTCTGGATTATTAAGTCCGGTAGTTTGTGAGGATTATTACATTGTAATTCTACCAATGTGAAAACACATATTTAAATTAAAGCTTGAGAAGCATATATTTTTGATTACCAAAAAGAACAACCTGTTGGTGGCCGAGTTGTATAAACTTAGGTACTTGAGGCGTCACTAATTGAATTTTACTTATTATTATTATTGTTATTTATTATTGAATTTCTTGCTATTATTTTATTTTATTTTAAATAATCTTGTACAAATTTTCACGCATATATATTTTTATAGATACCTTATAATTTTTATTTGTATAGATATTTTTTATAAAAAAATATAATATATATTGTTTTATTTCTTTTCCCGCAATAATTACGCGTTCGGTTACGTGGGTGAACACACCGGGGTTCAGCTGAAAACCAGCGCTGCGCGGCCCTGGTACAGGGCTACGGCACATGCTGAGCTGATTCCTTTTGGCATCATACTACGCACGTCTCTAATTTTTCTCTCTTCTTCTATTTATGCTTTTACTGTGTCTTTTTGTGATGTAGTGTTTTTTTATGTCAATAAATGTTGTGAGTTTATGAGTTTGAATTCTGTCGTCATTCCGACAGAATGATGGACTGAAACTAATACCAGAATGACCATGGTAACCGATATTAAGCAAGGAGATTACGCGACAGAAATTAATCGTGATTACGCCTGCAATGTTGTTTGAATCTCTAGCAACTCATTTGCAGAAATCAGGTCACCTTTTGGCATAAGCAGCAGTGAAACGTAAGTTTACGCCCGACCGAAGTTAAGTCAATGTGAAAATAAATCAAAGTGTCAATGTGGAAATAAGTGAAGTAATTTCTGCCAATGTGGTGCCAATAATTGAAACAGCATTGCTGGCGGAATTTCAGCAAATTGTGCTACTACGCTTGCATACGCCGATAGTGGCGTGTGGTGTCATCTATCGTAACGATCAAGAGCCTAATGTCCAAGTTTGTCCCCAGTTACACAGATTCTCATTTCTATTGATTCTCAATTGCACATATTCTCATTTTTACAGGTTCCCATTTCGAAAGATTTGTATGTAAGAGTACATCGTATAATATCAGTATCGTCAGCCGACGGACGACCATTTAACAAAAACCGCTCCTTTAGAACGCCACAAAGAAAGACAAATTCATAGACACCTTTGGGCTCATCGGCACATTACATCAGGCGAGATAGGGATATAAATACGTAGTATCCCTTAGTAGCCTATTGCTTACCTTAGAAAATCTCTATGTATATACTTGTGTTCTCTGTACTGTTTACTGTATTGGTGTGCAATAAAGAGTTATTGTATTGTATTGTAGTCTTCGATAGGGATCAAGCATCAATTACGGGCCAGTTTTATGTAAAAAAAAGGATCTCTCTTGCTGCTCAGCGTCTTGCCTTCAGGATCGTTATGTATTTATCGATTGAAAATTAATATTCGATGCTTGGCTACGCCAAACGCGCTGGAGTTGACACCCGCTGAAGCGTCCGCGGCTTCGAGCTTAATATTAAAGCCATTAGAAATTTGAGAGCAGTCACAGCTGAGAGGTTCTAAAATTACAATTTGTTTATACTGATTAATGGTGAAGTATGTAGAACATTGTGGAGATTGTTAAGCTAATATGTAAGTAATTAATAGACATTGTTAATTAAAAAACCGAAAACCTCATACACCCCAAAAATATTATTTCATTTTAAGTTATTTGATTGCATTTATTTTTGAGTACCTTAATTCTTTCAAAAACATACGTGTGTTTTGGCTACGTCAGAAATTTTACTTGAATTCTAACTCTACACTCACAATTTGTTGTTTTTTTTATATGGCTTTGTCCATTGGAGGACAATCTTGCCAGTGTCTAGTAGGTTTTGCCGTTGTACGGTCAAAAAAAACAAAAAAAAAAACGAAATATGAGAGGTAGCTAAATATGGTCGATGAACGATGACTGTCGGTGACAGCGCAAAGTCCACTCACAATTTGTATTTGTAAGTTGCTTTCGACGATTGTTAATTTGCGATGATACTATGAGGTTTACTGTGAAATGGTTCCATGGTCGCTCATAGTCCTCGACAATTAGGGATTATAATCCCCTCTAAATTGATCGATTCTTTTTACCGAAACCAATTTTGTTAGTTTCGTTTCCAACTAGATACAAGTAAAAATTAATCGGCGTGTTTGTCGACGTTTCTTGCACGCCGGGACACTAGAACTAATGAGCACAAAGCCAACCGACGGCGCACAAAGAGTGGGGTATTGTAAAACGCGTGGAAGACGGAACGATCTCATTTTCCATTCCATTCGCCGTGCACAAACCACACAAACATTCGGTGTAGCTTTTCCAAGATGTAGTTGCGGAGGTCTAAGGCACGAGACGATTGCGGCTCAAAATAATTGCTTTGACTACACAAGCAAATGAAGAAATCATGTATTTAGTAAAATAAACCTGGATAACTCACGTCTTAAATCGAGTTTAGCTCGACATGTTCAACAAGAAATCATATTGAAGAATATGCAGGTATTTTTTTAGTTGTTCAGATTAGTCTGTATTGTTTGTCAAATCGAGTTGTGAAAGAATTTGTAATATTTATAAAAAAGGTCGCTTTAAATGGTCCATTAAGCAGTGATCCGACATGGAACATGGCGCCATATTACATTAAATTTTAACTTTAGTATTAAATACTTTGATGAATTATACCTGATTAAATAACTGATTGAAAAACTAAAGAAACGCAAAATAATTTGTCACGAGAGAGAAGTGGATCTGTGACAGTTGTCACACGTTTCGAATAAAAACAAAGTATAGGTAGAGTCATTCACGACGACGCGTGCCGTGGTTCTTATTACAATGTCATTAATGTCTAATTTTGACAAAATCACGAGTCTTCATGGATGGCACTAGGTATACTTAGTAATGTTGAAGTAGACAGTTGATATTACGTGCTAATTTAAAAAATGTTATTGTTTTATTATTGATTATTGTTATCATTTTTTTAAATTTTATTCTAATTTTATTTTTGGCTGACATTTTATTATTTATCACTATCATACTTATACCTATTATTATTTTTGTATACAATTTGACAATCCTTTTGTGAATTTCTTATAATTACCTGACATGTATTTATAATCTTTATAATGTATTTTTTTCATTAGGTAATAAAAAAAATCTAATCTAAAATATATGAAAATGGTGATTACAACAAATAAGTTTCTATTAAAAAAATACTTTTTACTATAAGATATTTTGCTCACTGTAATTGCATTGTTATACAACTTACATTATGTAACCACATTTCAAGTTAGTCCGACCACTGGAAATGGGTCAAAACATAATTAACTTGCAAGATTTGACCTAACAAGAACAACAATAATCTAACCATAAAAAAAAAACATTTTTAATACAAGCTCTTTTTGCTGACTGTACTTTTTGTTGACTGTACTTGCATTGTCACCCAAACTACATTTGCATACCAAAATTCAAGTCGGTTAATAAACCGTTGAAGAGTTCCATCCTGCGGAGACGATCCTGGCTGGATTACCAGGATGTCACTACTAGATAATTGTATTGTCACGTAATTTACATAAGTATGCCAAATTTCAAGTCAATCCGACTACTGGAAGTTGGTCGAATTTTACTTGCAAGATTTGACTACAGACAGACACAGACGGACAGACAGACAACGGGACAGGTGAAACTAATAATAAAAAAGCTTGTAAATTTTTCTCGTCTTATTTTGGTCCGCTACCTCTCCATCTTCGCGGCATCTCTTACAGCCATTTGCATAGAGCGCTTTATTCAGTCGCGAAGGTATACCGAATCGTCCTGATTTAAATAATCAACGCCGGTAAATATGTTTGCCATCGTGTGTAGCCACCTTAATTGACACACTCACCGGTGACTTCATGGGGACGAGTTTAATAAATAGAAAAAAAACTGGGACAACGTCATGAATTAATGGAGGGAGAGAACGGGACAGGGAAACCAATAACTGATTAATTTGCTTTCCTGATGTACATACCAATGAGTCTCTTATGGAGGGATGACTTTTAAAAGGGTTTTTATGTTTGATTAGTGGCGAATTTGTTTTAAGTGTATGTGTATAAGATTGGTTTTTGGAGTCATTTTGTGTTTTTTTTATTTCAACTCCAAATTTTGTCCAGGGACGGTGTAGGGGTACGGCACGCAGCACGGAATGCTGAGGACCTGGGTTCGATTCCCAGAGCTGGTCTCTTTTTCTGGTTTTTCTGTGTATCCATGTTTCAGTTTGTATTTTCAATATGTAAGTTAGCTTAGCTTTTAAAAAACCGGTTGAGTGCAAGTTGGACTCGCGCACCGAGGGTTTCGTACAAACCTACAGTGCTCTTATTCTAGCATGGTGCGGGTGACACTTGATGCACTTTCGTTTTACTCAAAAAAAGTTGCTGCGATCTAAATATATGGAAGTATATTTCAGTTGTAGCCTGAATATGACTGGCGTAAAATATTTGAACATAAAGAACTTATACGAAATAAATTTAAGCTACAAGATTTTTATAGTCAATTAATTAAATTCAAAGCACAATTAAGGGAAGAAACGTAATATGCGTGTAACGTAGCGTTTAGTGATGGGACCTAATGGATCTTGAGTTATATCGATACTTATTAATTGGTAGGTAACTAACGAATATTCTTGCAAACTCCGTTTAGCCTTACTTAAGCGGCAAATAATATTCCAACCTAGAATTTCACAAATATTCCCATCAAAAATAGCGTTATAATCGGTATAATGACAACTTTAATTATGATTAAGATTTTAAAATATTAGTTTTCTCGACTCAAGTTTGGACACTTTGACTCTGAATCTTGTGGTATTGACAGATGTCACCCGCACCATGCTGCAATGAAAGTACTGTTAGCAAAATGCACGCAGTGCGAGGTCATTTTACATGAATGTTATATATAACATAGTGAACGTTTCTTGAACTGACGAGGTTTCTTAAAACGCTAGTAAAAAAGTTCAAATTTTAAATTATACGATTATTCAAATTATAAATGTGGCTGAACGAGATGACTGCGCGTGATCAGCGCCTCAAAAATACGCCCTATGTATGCATAAATAGGCCCTCAGAAAACTCTATTTTCTATGGAATAATTCTGTGGCGTAGAACAAGTTAAGACTTGTCCTACTCCTTCACTTTTGTAATCAAATCATGTCCAACGCGTACTCGCAATAAAAGACATAGATCAGGTAGCCTGCAGTGCAGAGCTTGTGAAACTACCCCCATTTATATTGCAGATACCAGCGCGGTTTAGCGCTAGAAATACTTCTAGGAACCAACCGTTAGCGACCTGACAGAGCGAGACTTACGGACGAGCGAGTTTGTTCAAACTTTAAGACTAATATAATAGAAATACAGTTTTACGATCTTTTTGATAGTTGTTTCATTGAAGCAAAAGCAATAAGACTGGCTGTTACATTGACTTCACTTTATTTTTTATTTTTTGAAATGTAAATAAAGAATTGACTTATATTCTACCGATAGCACCGATAGACAAGACTTTTCATGTCAACAATATGTCAAATACCGGATAGTCACAAGACGTCATGGCTATAGATTATACACCGCAGAAGTGACACAGCTTTAGAATGCTCAGATGCAAAATAGATTTTTTCGAAAAAAAAACGGAAACTTGTAACTGCAATTTTTAAACAATTGAAAGAAAAGACCTTAATAAATAGACAGATAGTGAATGAGGTTTTGAAAAAAGCTGAAACAATAGAAATGTAATTGAAACCCCCAATTCAGCAGTTCTCAAACCTTTATCGCAATGGAACCCCTTATTGGAAAATTAAAAATTTGCCGGAGCCCTAAAATAGTCAAAACTGGTGTACTAATATTTTATTATTATTTGCTCAACGAAATTTCAGATTTTTTAAAAGTAAATCTTTGTTACCCCAAAAACGCCCAAGACCCGAGAACAAACATTGGTATTATTCACATAAATATCTGCTCCTGACGAAGGTTATTTATATCTCGGTGAAATTTTGCTATGAAGTAAAAAACCTTTAAAAAACTTTTAAGTTCTCAAGAGACTCCGTGATCTTGAATATTGTCTCAAATAAAACGTCTGAGTCTAAATTTAATTTAATTTACTCCATTTCATTTCATGATTACAAATAATATATTATATTGGTTTAAATAAAAAAGTTGTAGAAAGTCGTAAGCTTAAGTCGATTTAAGACGTGAGTTATCCGTTACATTAACATTTATTTTAAGATGGTTCATAATAACAACTTCTATGGACTAAAATCTGTTTGGGTTTCTTGTTGCATTTCATTTAATAATATTTTCAGTGAATCAAGGTAAAGTTAAAGCTACATTTTATCACATGTTATTTAGCAATTTAGAAAGAAGAAGAAAGAAAGAAAATACATTTATTCACAACACAAGACACAACAATAGTATTAAGTACAAATAGACAACACGTAGGAAAGTATGTGTCATTGCGGTTGTAAATCGGACACTGGCTCAGCATAATGCTGAAGCGTTAAAAATAAACACCCCAGTGCTGATTTTCAGCCAGCACCGCTGGTGACCCTCCGACCGCTACAAAGATATACTACACAGTTTTTGTCAGATAAATACGTGTCTTGTGAGGTTTTATAGGATCGACTTGTTAAGAGCGTTGACGGTACTAAGAGCACGATAGTTAATTTATTTTTAACTGCTACAGAGCCGCTGAAAGTAAACGGTTTCTGATTATATTGCTTTTAATTTTAATGTTTTTCAATATCAGTGGGTATTTCAAACATTTTTTGGGTTAAGTCATCTTACGGGCAAAAGACAGATCCTTGCTTTTATTTACTAGAATTACGTTTCCGCTATCTTTACCAGTTTGCCAACTTTTAGCCTTGTTCGTTATGATTGGCTTATTTTTGTCAAGTAATAAACTTGGGAGATTTTTTTTTTTCAAGACTAAAACCATACGGGTTCGAAGAAGATCATAGTACCTATAGTGGTTGTAAAACCCAGAAGTTCCTGAAAATTTCGGCATGTTTTTGTTAGCCTTTCTTAAAGTTCGTTTACTCAAGAGCAGGTGGCCACAATAAATAACAATGAGTTATGAACAGCTGATCAAAATTTACGTAAAGTTTGTAGGAGAAAAGTATTCATTAAAAGCACTTAATGGTCCGCCTGGGAAGGGCCCATTGGGAAATTTTAATAACTTCAATTAAGGTATCTCAAGGGAGAAAGGGACGGGTATTATGGATAACTAAGTCGTCTATATACGTGGTGGTTCAGTTTAACCTGTTTCTGGGTAAATCCTACTAATATTATAAATGCGAAAGTGTGTGTGTGTGTGTGAGTGTGTTTGTTACTCCTTTACGCTAAAACCGCTGAACTTTACTTGTATGAAATTATGTAGATAGCTGGACGTCTGAAATAACACTAGGTTACTTTAATCACGAAATTCCCACGGGATTAGGATAAAATCTTAAAATTTCAATCTATTGACTTATAATCATGAAATTTGTCACAGATGTTTTTAATGCGACGTCAATGAATATATGTATGTATGTATATAAACACTTCATTGTACATAAAACAAAAAAGTAATATAAAAGAACAACATAACAAAAAGTAACAGTAATACTCGCTGAAAAATTTACATGTTTTTCTGCTATTACTGATCATTGATTTCAATCCTTAGGGGCTGTTTCACCATCCATTGATTAGGTGCGGTTAGGTGTGATGCCGTCTCTATTTGTTTTGTTCGAATAGACGGAGACGGCATCACATTTAACCGTCGGTTAACGCTAATCAATGTATAGTGAAACAGCCCCTTAATATTGTAAAGGTGTTCGTTCAATAACTAACACTACAGTAAGATTATTTGAGGACAAAAGATATAGTTGGTTTAACCAAATTAACTGGAATGCGGTAGCCGCGTCCTTGAGGCGTCGCATCGAAACTCCGCAGGTAATGCACTTTCCAAATGAGATCATCATCATCATCATCATCAGCCCACAGCAGTCCACTGCTGGACATAGGCCTATTATATGGCGCACCACAACACTGTCTTCAGCCCCTCGCATCCAACCGCTGCCAGTGACCCTCTTAAGGTCGTCTGTCCACCGTGCCTCAGGACGCCCTACACTACGTTCCCCGTCCGAGCTGAGATGAGATGAGATCATATTTTAGGAGAATTTTGG
The DNA here is from genome assembly GCF_025370935.1 of Choristoneura fumiferana. Classification (NCBI taxonomy): domain Eukaryota; kingdom Metazoa; phylum Arthropoda; class Insecta; order Lepidoptera; family Tortricidae; genus Choristoneura; species Choristoneura fumiferana. Next base: position 1,099,306 of record NC_133481.1, read on the forward strand.
CTAAAGCTAGTAACGTTTCAATGAGGATTTTTAATTTGTTAATAGGTTAGCAAATTAGGTCGTTAAGTTATGGCGTAGGTTGTGTATTTCTGCCCTAAAAGAATTTTGAAGTCGCCTACTAAAAAAAGCTAACCTATTTTCTTCTCTCAAAGCTTTTTTCTAACTTAATTATGTCGCTATTTAAGAAAAACTTACGTAATTTCTTGCTTTCCGACCTAATTTCTGCTTCCTTTGGGCGTCCTGATTCAGAATGGGAGATATTTTGGCAGAAGAAATGGGTCGCTAATGCACCTTTTGTTCGTCGGGTATGATTTCGAGGCCCTCGTATTGATACTGGCATTCTAGGGTACCGCACCTAAAAATAATAAAAATATTTAGCCCAGCACTTTTTGTTACGTGTATAGCGCCGGTAATGCGCAGATGGACTGGTAACGGACTTGGCCCTATACCACGAAGTGCAAAACTCGAACTTCGTATGTTGCCGTCCCGCTGACGCTTCATCATCCCAGCCTATATACGTCCCACTGCTGGGCACAGGCCTCCTCTCAGAACAAGAGGGCTTGGGCCATAGTTCCCACGCGGGCCCAGTGCGGATTGGGAACTTCACACGCCCCATTGAATTGCTTCGCAGGTTTGTGCAGGTTTCGTCACGATGTTTTCCTTCACAAGCTCATTTTCAAATGTAATTCCGCACATGAATTTCGAAAAACTCAGAGGTGCGAGCCGGGGTTTGAACCCACGACCCTCTGTTTGAGAGGCGATAGGTCAAACCACTAGGCCACCACGGCTGCTGACGCTTATGTCATTTAATACGCGAGTGAAAGGGACGGTGCGATACGAACTTCGATTTGCGAGTTTCGTAGTCCTCTGCGACCGTATTGTCTAACGCCGGAGCGCTTGCGATCGCATTGAACCTCTCCTTCTTTCATTCTACACCGTGTGACAGAAAAAGTGGTGAAAACGAATTGTAATTCCGAATGCGTTAAGCAATAAGGCCTCGGCATACAAAGCTTGAAGTCCCGGATTTGATCTCCGGGCATAAGGACTTGTAAATTGTCAACGATAATCTTGTCCTTGATAATATTTATCATAATTGTCTATTACTTATGTATGCTTACATAAGTTATACTAAACTTAAGTTTTTATTACTGAATTTACAAGTTTTGCTTATCTGTGACTAGGTGCAGGCGTAATTATAAATAAACAAAGTACCTACAGTAAAATTTCAATACAAACTATCGCGAACAAAAACTAATAACTACCTACTTTAACTAAATCTTAAGCCATGTCGTGATTCACAAAAGGTTGGCAGCATTTTCACGTTGAATTACCGCAGAGGCATGACATGATCGACTGTATTATACGTAACATCCTCGTCTCTACATACAAAACAAAGTTATGATACTCCTAATGAAAATATTTAAAGCCCTCTTTATAATATAATCATGGTAGGCTATATTTTAGTAAGTAGGTAGGATTTACGAAGAACAAACTATTACGCAGATAAAATTGCGGACTATAAGAGAAACATAGAAAGCAAAAATATTTTATGACTAAAAAAAGTACACAAAGATATTACAAAATTCATCTTATTAAAAATAAACACATTCCTCCTGACCCTATTTAAATCAAATCAAAAGTTTATCACAACTTAAATTATTAATTAAATTAAAATTCAATCATTAAGTATTAATATTGTCATGTTCATGCAATCCATGTAGCTTCCAATATTCAATGACCAGAATATCATTAAAAATATATATTTGGCCAACGATACATTGACGATATGAGTTGAGTAAAACGTTCTACTTCTTCAAAGTGTAAAATAAGCCAAGAGAACTTTTTGCAGCGAGCGCAAGCTCGAACTTGACTGATTACTAGGTAGGTACAGTGGATGTACACTGGATGACCGATTTTAGGAAAATACGGAGCGCGATATATTGTATGTCTGCTAGTAAAAGCTTTTAGGCTGTTACATTCCAGGCTATATACTAGTAGTCATTCGAGAACATAAATGAATATAATATTATCTATTAACAGCGGTTTTGTAGGAAAGTCTACTATACTTACAAGGTTTTATTTAACTTGCAATGTATGTATGTGCAAGTTGAATTTGACCCACTTCCAGTAGTCAGATTGACTTAAAATTGGCATACTTATGAAAATCTGGAGACAATAAAATAATCTGGTACCTTCTGGTAGTGACAGCCTGATGGTCTAGCCAGGATCGTCTCCGCAGGACGGAACTCCTCAACGGTTAATAGCATCGACTTAAAATTTGGTACGTAAATGTACACAGTCACCAACGGTGCTGGCTGACAATCAGCGCTGGGGTGTTTATTATTAACGCTTCAGCATTATGCTGAGCCAGTGTCCGATTCGCAACCGCAATGACACTTTCTACGTGTTGTCTATTTGTACTTAATACTATTGTTGTGTCTTGTGTTGTGAATAAATGTATTTTCTTTCTTTCTTTCTTTAGTCAACAAAGTAGAGTCAGCAAGAAAGCTTTTACAAAAATGTTTTTTTTAGAAAAACTTTTGCTTTCGTTTCTATTATATAAAAGAACTGGTCGAAGGAGACGAAGCTGTTGGTAGGCCTCCAACAAGATGGAGCGACGACCTGGTTAGGATCGCGGTGGATGCGGAAAGCACGAACCGGTCTGAGTGGACAGCCTTCGGGGAGGCCTATGTCTCAGCAGCTTAGTGGACGTCGTTCGGCTGACATGATGATGATGATGATTTTTAAAGAACTAGCGATCCGTCTGGATTTAATTTCCAAACAATAGGTCTCAAATCAAAAGTAGGTACTTCACTTTTTTCAAATCCAATCCCCAATTTACTCTTGTGTCTTCTCTAATTAATATGTGTTATATTAAATCAACCTTCCGTGTTTAATTATCTAACTGATGCTGAATACCGCATTTAAATCCATCGCTTAGTTTAAAAGATCAAAACGTACGACGGCAGGAAGTGACTTTATTTTTTATACTATGTAAAGACTAGATCGCTATGCTAAGTTAATAAACTTTCTTTCAAGAATATTTAAACACAGAGCTAAGTTTCTATGCACTCCCACCTCCCTAGCCGCGGGCTATCCCCCCTAATTGGTAAGTTGCTAAGACTAAAGGAATTCGAACAACATTATCTTCCGGGATGTGCTATGCACGCTTGTTGTTATAATATCATAAATTCTACTGAAACTTAAACGTTTAGGACTCCCTGCTTGTAAAATTTAACAGAGCGTTGAAATGGACGGTAATACTTCTGTTGTTGCAAACGTTAGTAGGTAAGTAATCATCATCATCATCACCCACACATCCACTGTTCAACAAAGAGTTACCCTATTCGCTGGGTGCAAAGTAGGAGGTAGGGGAACCACGAGTCGATCTCAGCGCGCGCCGTGGCCAAACAAGGAACTTTTCGGCGGACCAACTGTCACTGTTTACTAGTGAAATTTCCGTATTCGTGCATATATGCGTCACGAAACCTACATGGCAAAAACAGTGATCACAAATTCTATAAATTTCCATAAGAAAGATGTTTTGTACGGCGTCGATGTCACTGAAGTTTTGCTATTTGCACGAGCTTCAACGGTGTGGCTCATTATGAATTTATGATCTTCACATTTAGTTTCTTTTACATCGTGGACATATTGAGCCAAAACTAATTGTTTTCCTTTCATGTTGTTTGTGGTTGGAAAGCGATGTCGTATAGTGTGCTCGGAATCCAGTTTTTATAATTAATTTGGCCATGTATAACTGAAAATACATAAAAAGTCCGCATTAATAATGACACTACATCGTCTGTAATATAAATATATGAAATACGTTATTCGATTAGATTTGTTTATTTTATTACTTCTCGTGAAGACGAGAAAGTCCGTGTCCTGAAATTAATTGATTGTGCCATTTTAGACGGGAAATAAAAAAGTTCAACGTTATTATCGACACCATAGAATTACATTATACAGTAGAATAGTGGGGTCCACTTTATACTATTCGATGTTATTATAATTTTTTTTTGTTCTCTCCATCGAATATATTTTTATGTGTATCGAATATGTGTAAATAAATGTTTCTCTCTCACTCTCTCTCTCTCTCTAAATTACCATAATGAGAGGACTTGAGCCATAATTCGGCTTGGTAACTTCACACACACCATGAAATATATATTTGGAAATATATAATAATAAATAACACCTTTGTCTTCTTCTATAAATAAATAAATATCAAGAAACGAATTGACCTAGTCCCACAATAAGAAATGCTGTGTAAAGCTATAAGCAACGGATATAAACAAACATACATAATATCCGTGCAAATTTAAAACTTTCTAGTACTACTTAATAGTCTCTGAGAAAAGCCGCGGACGGACAGAGAGATAGACAGACAGACATTGCTCAACTATAAGGGTTTCGATTTTTCCATTTTGGCTACGCAACCCTAAAAAGGTAGGTTTGCTAACCTTAACCTACTTAAAGACCAGTTATCCTGCAAAATTATTGTCCTGAGTTTTAGTAAAATATAGACACCGGAAATACCTCAACAAACACAATACTCGTAACTGTAAAGGAAAATGTTCGAAATAACTCAACATAGACGACAATTCCAAATACTTAGGTAGTGAAATTTTTCTCGAGGGACACTTTGGAATAAGGAGTCCCGCTGCCTGTTACTTTCCACGGGAAGCTACATATCTTAAAGTACCGCTGGCTGATGTTATTTTGAAACATAATTTCTAGTGGTTTACTCTTAAATTGCACAGTATATTATTCTGTTTTAGGTCAGTATGTACAAACGATTCTTAGACGACGAAAAGCCTCGGAGGATGTGCAATGTTAGCCAGATGTTGCTGACATCATTATTAGTATGGGAGATGGTAACAACAGACATATTTTATCTTTCTCCAGGCAGATGATATGCCTGGAGACCAAAGACCGAAGGATACGTATAGAATAAATCGTCGAAAGTTGTATTTATGCGTCCGAAGCTTTCTCATAAATAATTATCGTGTTATGTGGTGTGTGATGTGTACATACCTATACAGTACACATCACATAAGTACTGTGTTGTTTGCTTTTTCTTTCAATTATTTAAACAATAAAAAACGTTAATAAATGTGTTCGTTGTGATGTGACTTGTTATTCCGTGTACCTACTGCCGTTTCGCAGATTTATATTTCCCAAAATGTTTCATTTCCCATGTAACTGCAATTTCTCAATTTTTTTTCTCAGAATAGGTTTATAGAGCACAGTTGGGTACAGTAGGTTAGGTTAGGTTACGCTTGTTTTATGAAAGTTCCGAAAATAATATGGTTTCGGAGAAATTCTATACTTGGGAAATGGAACATTTGCCAAATGAAAGATTTGCGAAACATATTTTGCACAAACGTCATGTCCATGGCACGTAAACAAACGACATTTTCAATAGTCTAATGTGTTTAAATATGGTAAAAATCTATCAAGAATACACAATCAGTAATATTGCAGAACCTTATTTATTACACACCTGATAGTCAGCACCCGTTTTCTTCCTAAATCTTTACGCAAAACTGATGTGCAGTCACAACGCCATCGCAAACTGTAGGTACTGAAGGGAGTGGCGGGGGGAGATACGTGGTATATCTTTTACAAAAATGGCGGGCGGGAGTTGCGAGGCTTTCTATTTTGCTTTTAAAACGTAAACGGTTTATTTGCCTTTTATTAAAAGGTGGAGCAATCCACATTATCATAAGTTTTTCAGCGTCGCATATCTATAGATATATAGTTGGGGGCAAGAAAAAGAATTTGTCGCCCCGAGGCGTCTGACAAATGAGTAGGCGGCTCAGATGTGACGCAGAATACGCGGCCAGCTGAAGCATTAGAAGTTAGAAACTTATCTTTATTCCACACTTTGAATTGAACTCACTTCTTTATTAATTTCTGTAGCGTTTTTTTTTATATTTTTCAAACTCCTAATGGAAACTTCCATTAGGATACTACTCGTAAAGAATCGATATCCATTTTCTGAATACCCTCATTAAGAAGGTTAAGAGGCTAACCAAGCGGAGATAGGAATAAATTACTGACGCAAACCTTGTCCCTGAAGTGAAGTAATCTTGACATTGAATGCCATCTATCGATTTATTAATTTAAGTATGAAGTCTAATTTTCCGTCTGTGATCGTGGACTCCTTAAAGCAGGGTTACTCAAAGTGGGGTACGCGAACCCCTAGGGGTTCGCTATTCGACGGTAGGGGGTTCGCGACAAGGTTTACGTGACTCCAAAATCCACCAGGCTGCAATACTAGCAAGATGATTAAGATAGGTTTTTGGAGTCTTTTTGTATTTTTTATTTCAACTCCTTATTTGTTTGTTATTTGTTGTTGGTTGTTTCAGTTTGTATTTTCGTTGGCAAGATGATTCTTACCTATATTTGTTACCTTTTATTGAAATAAATAATATACATTATATTATGATGATGATTCAAATAAAAATAAAATAACCATACTGTCTCCAACAGTCAATTTTATTCCTTTTTCTTGGGGGGGGGGGGAAGGGGTTCGCTATCGTCTAGAAACTTTAACAGGGGTACGTAGAGCCATAAGTTTGAGAAACCATCCATTGATTAGTGTTAACTGACGGTTAAATGTGATGCCGTCTCTATTTGTTTTGTTCGAATAGACGGAGGCGGCATCACATTTAACCGTCAGTTAACACTAATCAATGGATGGCGAAACAGCCCCTAAATATTTGATTAAATATTCATGCGAGGTGTAGGCGTTGATATTAAATGACCTCTTTAAATAGACATTGTATCAGAACCATTAAACTTTATGAATATTAAAATCTTTAAGTGGATAATTGTTATAATTTATTTACTCAAACAACTGGTAGCATGGTGTACGGTTGTGTTACTCTGAAGATGAGCTCTGGTTGAGTTCGAAACGCGTCAGTGTGATGTGGTGGTGGTGACAGATGGGTTTGTGTGATTTGTGTGTGTTCTTACAGTGTGGAGGTGGAGGAACTGCATGAACACGCATATATTGCATAAGCTTAGCTATCATAAGGTCGTGGGTGAACAAGGAAATTCTTTTAGTTCATGGATAATTGATCTTTTAAATTATCTTCTAGTTTATTTCTAGTTGTGCGTCTGCTTGTGTGTGTGCGTGTATTTGTTATCATTTCACATTATGCTGGAAATCTGTTAATTAGATACATAGATTAAATTACACATAAGATAAGTACTAGTTATGATTGGTTTTTTGGAGTATTTTGTATTTTTTATTTCAACTCCAAATTTGTTACTTTTACACGGGGGTTGGTTCCGAAAGAGTGTGACGTCTGTCGACGCCACATAGATGTCGCTAGTACTGCAGCAACCTGAGATATGTATGCATAGGAAAAATTCGTGTCTAGATTCCTATCCAGCAGTGGTGTAGGGGTTATAGCACGCAGCCCGGAATGCTGAGGACCTGGGTTCGATTCCCAGTGCTGGTCTCTTTTTCTGGTTTTCTGTGCATCCATGTCTCAGTTTGTATTTTCGATAGGTACTAGTTATTCCAATATTCCCATCGGTATTGACACATTTAAAACTACGAAATCTCAAAGTGTCGGCACATTAATTTTACACAGGTAACAAATTTAACTGAATTGATAACCTCCTCCATTTTTTTGTTTGGTTAAAAATAGATATAGCCAACAGGCGGTTTTATCGCTTAAGCTATCTCATAATCATGGTCTGAATCATTACATAACTCATTAAAAACATGTTTTTCTAACATAAATTATGAATTGTATGTATAATAAAACCACAGCGCCCTGTAGCTCCAGTCCTAATGAAATAATGATTTGGTCTCACCCATTCATTATTTATAATTAGTCGCTCGTCCCGTTGCCCGCAAAAGAAACATTAATCATCCCAATTAGTGCTAAAGTCTGAACAAGTGAAAAGTGGCACTTCTTTCATGTTTAGAAGGTTCCTTGGGCTAATGGCGTGTCGAAAAGGTATTTTTAATTTAAATATTAAGTTTGGTTTGATTAAGCTGGTTTTAAGTCGACGTACTTTTATTTCGTAGACGTAGGCAGAGCACACGAAACGTTATAGCTTCGGAGCCACTTTTAGCAATTTTAGGTTCTAAGTTTGACAAAAACGGTACAATAGTGACAGGTTGCTAGCCTGTCGCTTACGGTATACCTTTACCTATATCCTCAGTCGCTTCTTACGACATCCACGGAAGAAATGGAGAGGTGTACTTCTAACCCGACACCACACGGGTAGGATACAAATACAATATACCTACATGCAATATATATGCATATATAATAGGATGATCCATCATTCAATGTATGAAAAATTTTTTTTTGCTACAATCCTATTTGGCTACCATAAAAATTGTTAATTTATAAAAGAGATACATTAATATTTAGTAGCCCCAAGCTAACGGATGTTTTAATCATGCCAAATAAGACTATATTTGTAAAACTTCCGTTAGCTTGGGGCAGTACTTAATATTAATATATCTCTTTTATATTTTATATTATGAATGTTAACTAAGTTTAACAACTTTTTTATGGTAGCCAAAAAGGATTGTAGCAAAAAAAATTTTTTTCATACATTGAATGATCCACCCTTATATATAGTGCTCATGCAGAGTAAGGGTGGAAATGAAGAAGCATGATTATTTCGTTTCATTTTAATTCTAAATTATTATAATTTTTATCAATTTTCGATCTTTTCATTTTGGTTTTGTATTATGTAGGTTTTGTTTATTGTGCATTAGAACGTTAATTATCTTTATTGTCAATTAATATGTCAACTCCGGGTCCCAAGATGCAGGCTCAGCCTAGTTTTTGATCCACTGAATTAATTGATCGATTGTAATTATCCTGGTGTTATAATAAACATTTTTCATTTTTTATTTTTCATAAAGGAAATCTTTATACGTGTTACGACACGCACGTAGCCGATTTTTCACTCATTACGATTTATAAGTAGATAGGGAATCAGACATTTAGTAATAAAGTCTTCGACGAATTGGTTCGTATCCTGCCCGCCCTTTGCGACCTTCACTAATGTCCCGGGCCCCGGAAGTGCTAGCCAAGTTCGGGAAAAAGGACGATTGTTTTTGTTTCGTGCAAGTTAATCCAAACTTTGCAAAGTTAACTATTTGTTTTGTAAATGGTTGAGTTTGTATGGTTACTGCGTCTTTTCCTTTCACCTCATATTATTCTTATTAATATAATAAGCGTCAAAGTTTGTGAAAATGCCTGTTACTCGATCATTCAATAAAGTCCGAACCGATGTAAGTTTGTCGTGAAGATAGTTTAAGTCCTGAGAAAGGAAAATATATGGAAGTTTTTATCCTTGAAAATTGTGCAGACTTTTCTTTCCACTGATAAAAAAACAGTTTAGCATTTCTAGAAATAGTTAACGTGTTGTATGCAAACATACAAACAAATGATAAAACAAATATGTTTATTATAAAAACCCACAATCTCCCCTAAGTATCCCTTGGCTTGCCGGAGGCGGTCGACGAAGAAAGTGCTTTACGAATTTTAATGCCAATTCCTACTTAAGAAATAATTCTGATTGTAATATATATTGACTTGTGCGTGAAAATAGGCTTTGACGTTTTAAGCGCTAAAATGGCATTAAACTTTAGGGTGGTAAACCAATTTTTTGGTCGACTATACATACATACACTCGATATTTACCACGAGCTTTACGGTGAAGGAAAACATCGTGAGGACACCCTGCACAGACCTGTAATGTACATAATTTAATAATGCGCGTGAATTTCCCAATCCACACTGGTATTAGGAATTGGTAGGAACGGCCCAAGACTTCTCATTTTGAGAGGAGGGCTGTGCTTAGCAGTGGGACATTCATAGGCTGGGATGATGATAAGCCCACAATTAATGCTAGTATAACCTCATCTAACACTTTATTCAATCTACCCGTAATCTGACCTTTGACCTTGAATAACTTACGACGCAGATACGAGATTTTATAAGACTTTTGAGACAACATTTAACCCCTGCTTCACCATCCATTGATAAAATTCATTTGACGGATAAATAATATGATGCCGTTTCTGATTGTTTTCTTCGAATAGACGGTGACGGCATCACATTTATCCGTCGAATAAAATAATCAATGGGCGGTGAAACAGCCCTGATACCAAAATGAAGCTGTATAAGTTTCCAACTTATTATCTCTCATTCTGAAGTGAATCTTAAAATATGAGTGCATTACCCGTGCAAACTTTATTATAAACTTGGCTACTTTCTCTACCTAAACATTCAAGCACATAACGAGACGCGATTGGTCGACAAGAGAAGATAAAATTCATGCCGCGCGGCGAACAATAAATCAAAATGAACTTCCACATTTTTCTCCGTCGTTAATCATCTGTACCGGCCTTCATTATGTGCTAGGCCTGTGATGGCACACTCAGAGTTTCTAAAGTTTTGTCCCGATGTGATATAAGGGACTGGCGCTTAAGGTTTTCTAGAGTTCTATTAACCTTGACAATCTGTTAAAATGTTGGCCAAAATGACGACCGGATGGCCAAGTTGTTAGAGAACCTGACTACGGGCTATCGCGAATGAATTCGCCGCTAGAGGCGCTAGTGTAGCGTGAGGTCTCCGAAATGTCAAATTTCATAGTTTTTGGGTGAGCTACGCGGGTTTATTCATAATTAGAATTAATTTTGTGAATATTTTGCATTACCTGAAATTAATTATGGCAATTATGCGTTACGGGGCAATGAATGTCTGTGTTTTGAGACAGTTTTGTCCTTCGGAAACCTTAGTCCTCCCTTTTTTCCGAACAAAACGGGACTAAGCAAAAAGCAACACTGTCGTTGCTGGATATTTTTATGGTACGGTTTTAAGGTGTATTAAATATGATTTTAATCTAAACTTTGTTTTAACGCCCGTAATAACAGACTCTGAAAGCCACACTTAAAAACCTCACGCAACAGTGCGCCATCTAGTGAGACAAAATACGATAGCCCTCATTGCCAGCAACTCTTGCAATATCGTTAGTCCACAAGTGGGAGGCCTGCCAACGCTTCGTCTTCCGGTTATCCTACGGATATGTACTTGGGCATTTTTACTTTAAATGGCGCAACAAACTTTTTTATTCCCAATACGGTATTTGACTATTTTGTATATGTTTTATAAATTAAAACTACACAATGCCTATTATCGAATAGAAAAACAATTTTTAAGCTACAAAGTTATAAAGGTGTGAAATTCAAGATTAGACAGTGAAAGACATACTGGCATGTGACGTCACACGCCAGTACCGCCATACTTGCTGCATAGAGAAAAGCGTTTGAGAAAGAGACAGGTATAAAGATTTTTCAAAAAAAAATCACTATAAATCCAATTTTCAACCGATTTAAATTTTCTCTTCGCTAAACACTATCTGTTTATCTATATTTTCATAAAAATATTAAGATATGGCAAAATCAGGAGTTGTCAAATACCATATTAGGTAATTCTTCCTCCATGAAGACGCTAATGAAGGGCAACCTTCCTCTGTCACTTAAGCGCAAACTCGACATGTGTATTCTTCCCATTTTAACCTACGGCGCACAGACTTGGTCATTTACTGAAACTCAAAAGTCCAGGCTCAAGGTTTGCCAACGAGAATGGAGCGCAGTATTCTGGGTGTTCGAAGAACTGATTGAATCAGAAACACGATACTGCGCTCCAAAACTCGTATCACAGATGTGGGTGTCAAGACCGCCAAGCTGAAGTGGGACTGGGCCGGACATGTCTGCCGCATGCACCCGGACCGATGGGCACGAATCGTAACCGAACGGGATCCGAGGGATGGGCATAGGAGCAGAGGCAGACCCAAGAGGAGATGGCGGGACGACCTGAGCGCTTTTCAGCTCGATTGGCAGGTGCATGCCCCGGACAGGGAAGAGTGGCGGAGGAAAGGGGAGACCTTTGCCCAGCAGTCGGACATAATACAGGCTACATAAAAAAAAGAGGTACCTAATTCTGGATTCTCCTTACTCAGAATCACGAGTGCTATTGATTTAAACGAAAAAAGTGTCCCTAATTGTTTTGTCACTTTTGTGACTTTTTTAATACAGTTTATATGGGTCGTTACGAAAGTAGGGGACCCACGATGCTAAATCGGGATTTACTCGAGCGTCATAGAGACCTATTGGGTTGCGAAGCTTAGATTATAAAAAGAAAAAAATGTCATATAATATATACCTTTTCATCGGTGGAGTTGTTATAGATTTTCAAAAAAAAAAAAAAACTGTTGCATGGACTGTACTCGAGCGCATCAGATATTGAAAGGGACACATAAAATTCTTATGGAAAATTAAGAAAGCCTTTTTTCTTCGTCAATAGTGCTCGTGATTCTGAGTAAGGAGAACCCAGGATTACCTAATTCTGAAAAAAAAAGTCATGTTGCGTCATTTAAAGTAAAAATGCCCACTTATTAAAGTAAAAATTGTGACTCACTGAAACTTTTTGTCAGAAAAAATCTGAATGCAGGACATTACCTGATAAGCTTATCTTTCAGAATAATCTAGGTGAGTCACTAATCAAATTTACGATACAAGCATTTATTTAGTTTCACCAGTCCCGTTGTCGGTCTGAAATCAGACCATGCAGTAGTCAGATTGACTTGAAATTTGGAATACTTATGTTAATCGCGTGACAATACAATAATCTAGTAGTGACATCCTGGTAGTCCAGCCAGGATCGTCTCCGCAGGACGGAACTCTTCAACGGTTAATAGTATCGACTTGAAATTTGGTATGCAAATGTAGTTTGGGTGACAATGCAAGTACAGTCAGCAAAAAAAGCTTGTATTAAAAATATATTTTTTATGATTAGGTAGGTTATTTTCAATTGACTTTTGGTCCGACTATTTACGTTCACAAATCTGACATCAATTAATAAGACTTTAAAAGGCATCGAGTCTCATTAGAGAAGTTCTATGACTGAAACGAAACGGGCTCATATCTTTCAAGCGAAGAAGATCCCTTATTAAGTGTTTATGTCGAAGAAAAGCTCGCCGTACTCGGAAGGGGGGATTAGAGGGTAACGGAACACTCTCTTACTTATTTAATGAGAATAATAACGTATTCTACATGAAATTGTGCGAAGAAATTAAATTTTATTTAAATACCTACTTAATAAAAATACGACTTAGGTATGTATTACAAAATAATTTTTCGAAATTTCTTGTTTTTAATCCCCGACGCAAAAAGAGGGGGTGAAACTTTGACCGCTATGTTTGTCTGTGTGTCTGTCTGTGGCACCATAGCTCTTTAACGGGTGGACCGATTTGAATGCGGTTTTTTTTTTTTTGAAAGCAGGTTTTTTAGCGATGGTTCTTAGACATGTTTTATCAAAATCGGTTCAGCCTTTTGTGAGATATTGAACTTTGAAGTGACAAAGTCGGGGGTTTTCCAACTTTTTTTTGGTTAGGTTAGTTGCAGCTGTAGTTTCGGTAACGTATTGTTAGAAAAGTTATACCGGAAAGTCAGCCAAAGTAAAGGAAATAGACCAATTCTAATGCAGAAAACACAACAAAGAAATATCAACAGATAATAATAAATAAATAAATATCACGGGACAATTGACACCAATTGACCTAGTCCCAAAGTAAGCTTAGCAAAGCTTGTGTATGGGTACTAAGCAACAGATAAAATATAATTATATAGATAGATACATACTTAAATACATATTAAACGCCCAAGACCCGAGAACAAACATTCGTATTTTTCATACAAATATCTGCCCCGACACGGTAATTGAACCCGGGACCTCAGGCTTCGCAGTCAGGTTCTCTAACCACTAGGTCATCTGGGGCATCTGGTCATCATGATATTACTCGTACTAAATTAACTACACCAGAAGCGCACTGTTGATATTTAGGTTGAAATATATTGTAAATAAAAGTATCTAAACTTAGAAAGAAAAATCGTGTATTGTTTCGAACAGAACAACAGAAAAGCAAGACATGACAAAAGGAAAACAGAGTAGCCAACGTAAAAATCTAATAAGGTTGCGTTCAAAACTCAACACGCACTCGTATAGACGTAACTCACACGTGATCCCACGCAAATCAACTGGTCTATGGAAAATTAAATATGTTCATGTTAATATAGCTTTGTTCATACATGAGGCCGAACCTTGGATTAGCCCGGGCACGTGTCAAAACGACCCTCTGAATAAAATAGTGACCGAAACTTGGAGAAACCGCAATTATATGGCTATTTCCGTTGTTTGGAAGCCCTGAAAGTTAAGCAAAAGGCTCTGAAGTTAGCCAGTGGGTCTTGACTGTATGAAACTATAAGGTCGCGTTGTTTTGCTTTCTATAGCTTTTGAGGTGAGCTTTTATTGTGGTAAAACAGAATTGTAGTGAAGATTGTAAAATGAAAAATTAGTTTCATATTATTTTATGAATAATCTGGCAAGTTATATAACTAGAATCCCAGTAGCACATTAGGTGCAAACTGAGATGACCGAGACATGGGTTTGAGAATCCACCCGAGCAAGTACTAACAACCGAAAGTGGACAGAACTTTGGGCTTTGGTTTGGCGGGCTACCTATATTTACGAGTACGTTTATCATAATACCGACTCAAAACACTCATAAGCATGCGTGTTCTTAAAGTGTCACATGAGATCGGAAACACTAACGTTGTGCAATTATACACAATACAATACAATACAATAGAAATATTCTTTATTGATCACCAAAAGCAGTCAGAGACATTACAAAAATACAAATAAAATATATATAATTTTGTGTATGTGTTCAAACGTTGTCATTCATGCAAAAACGCATGAACGTTTCGGTTATTTTATTATTTGCACAACTTAGATTACATAAACATGACGAATACTGTTTCAATATTGAAATAGACTTTGTAACGAAGTTAATTGAATGATATAGCGAGATACATTGGCAAAGCGTGCACAGTCAAGTAATGTTACCAAATAAAGGCAATTGACTGTGCACAATTAGACTGCTTCATGAAGGAGCGAATTGATATTTTTATGGCGAGAGCACTATTTTGTATGCATACAGAGCGAAGCGAGCGATTCTCGACTAAAATTGTGAGCGCAGCGAGGGATTCAAAGTATGGAGCCCTAGGAAAAATATACGAGTCCTGCACTATACATTTCAATACTGTAGACAAAACTTATATATTATATTTTGTGCGATTTGATGAACCATCTTGGCTTATATACGTCCCACTGCATAGCACAGGCCTCCTCTCAGAATTTAATGGCTTGGGCCGTAGTTCCAACGCGGGCGCAGTGCTCACGATGCTTTCCTTCACCGTAAAGCTCGTAGTAAATTACGAATGTAATTTCCGATTTGGTGAACGTCCTCTAGCAAATAATCCTCAACTAGAAAGTCGTTCGTTGAGATGAACGCTCTTTCCAAAAACCATACGTTGTAAATTTTGAAGAAATTTCATCACTATATCCATAACGTTGGTGTTTCAAATAACGTTACCTTGTGATATTATGACAGGTATTCTAAGAGACAAGCCTTTGATATAAAAGCCATGTTCTCGCTTGGTGCGACAGTGCGAGATGCGACCGTTCGATTTCCTACCTTGTTACACTATAGCTGGAACTGTGGTGGCCTAGTAACTTATCTCATTTCTTAATCATATCGTTGGTCCAAAACCGGGCTCACATTTCTGACTTTTTCGAAATCCAATACTGGTCCTACTGCAGTCGCCGTGGTCACGAATTCACTTACTGAATTGTTGATTGTGAACGAAACGTCGATGTAATTTTATTAAAAAAAAACCGAATACACATCAAAATTACTGAATGCACAGCAAAATACTTCACTCAAAATATTAAGTAATAAACTGCAACTTATATTCGTGGTGTACCGCTATTTATCATAAAGTAAAGCATTTTTATTATTGCACAGCTAATAATGAATAACGCAAATAATACCTTGTAACTCTTTTTTTTTAAATATAGCTTCTATTTTCATATAACATACAGCAGTTTACCTATATTAAACAGCATTTTATTTAACATATCATCTTATTATTTATTAAGTACCTACTATGTTACAAATATAAATTGTTTCGCATTAGAAGAAAAAAGTTATATTGTGCTGATGTATATTTTCGAATTATCTGCAGTACTTACTAGTTTTGCTAAACATTTATTTTATTTGTATTGAAATAATTTAATTGATGTACAAACGTATATAAACGATGAGAATAAATTGATAGGCAATTATTTATTTGATGTGCAATTAATAATATTCCTAAATATAGTAGTTGTGATTAAGCCCCGAAGCATATTAGTTATGAACAAAATATAGTACACATAGTTGGATCCTATACTATAATAATCGCTATTTGCATAAGCGTGCCAAGGCATCGCTGGGGAAGGCGGACGTATCCAACGGAGCATAACAAAACGGTCCATGAAGTTTTCTATCAAATAAATTTTGAGTTGCGGATTCTTACTTACTTTACTTACTTACTTTCATGTTAGCCTAAAGAGCATAAGGCTCCATTTTCACCAGAGATGTGCGAGGATCAGAGATGTGTGTTTTTCATTAACCAATAGAATCGCTTCATTTACCTAGCCCCGCTCCGCTCAGCTGTTTCCACTAGAGATGTGCCGTGCGAAGATAATGAGGATGAAATTAAGCGTTCTTATTGGCCCATGAAAAACACATTTCTCGTAACATATCCTCGCATATCTCTGGTGGCAACATCGCTGCGTGTTTAGTCTAGGCAGCACTTGGTCCAACTCCTATCAAAAGTAGTCCATCTCCTTTCAGCTGTCTATCTATTCCGGTTCTTGTGACATACAGATTCGTGTAGGGTACGGAATTTTAAAAATGCAGTTGGATTCACAAGAGTTGGCACGAATGGGATCAATGAGCTCATGATCTGAATAGTCATTTTCCTACAAAAATTTCTAAGAGACATTATGCTTTTTTTCAATCCATTCGTGCCAGTTCTTGTGAATTGACTTGTATTTGAATCAAACACAAAATGCCGCAATACTTTACAAAAAATGATAAAAATAAGCCGATGAAACAAAAAATACCAACTTAGATAACTGATTAAAACAAATAAGAGACATCGCAAACTCAAAAAGCAACACAGATCATGTCAAAAACACACTTTCACGAAACAAAATTTGTATACGAAACACCTAAGTATAGAATTTTTACGAGTCTCTTAAAACGAAACAAAGGTTCACAAAGCATTGTGAGCAGCTTTGTGGCCGGGTGTAGCTATACTTACGTATATGTATTTGCAATGGGTCGGGAGGTCACTATTACTGGCCGGAAAATGACACCACCTTAACCTTAGGGTGACCGTAAAGGTATAATTATTCGACTCAAGTTTGATATCTTACTCTGGATTTGAGACTATTATTTGACCGATCACATTGTTAATTAAGATTGTTTTTTTGGAATCTTTTTGTATTTTTTTTATTTCAATTCCAAATTTTTTTTTTTGCTTAGTAACGATATCTCTTGTCCGGGTGAGCGGTTAGTTCCAATGGAGTGCCGAAAAAGTTTCTCGATGAGGGCTACGGCATAGATGTCGCTAGCGTCACTGCTTAAGTGGCTAAATAAGAAACAAACAAGCTGAGATATGAGGTGCATAGGGGAAATTCGTGTCGGTACCGTTGACCATCAGTGGTGTAGCGGTATAGCACGCGGTACGGAATACCGAGGACCTGGGTTCGATTCCCAGTGATGGTCTTATTTTTCTGGTTTTTCTGTGCATCTATATTTCAGTTTGTATTTTCAATTCATTGTTTGTTTGTCAGTACTCGTACATATTTGATTGAGCGCCTCTTTTTGGTCGCCAAGGTTACTCAGAAATTAGAAAATGGAAGTACGAATCGTAACGTCTTTGTCACTCTCATATTAAATACTGTTAGGTTATGGGATGACACGATACCGAGTTTGATTAACAAGCTTAAGTAAGAATAAGACAGATTACTGAAGATATGTGTGTTTTGCGGGACAAAACTATCATTATAATGTTGTTAATCTTTCGCGTTTAGTAATAACATTAAACTCATGTCAACACGCACATTGAGATCTCAGTATAAGTACAGAACTCATAGGCCATGTGCAAGACTCAAACTGTGTTCAAAAAAGTCGTTTAATAAACTGCCGGACACATTTAAGGACAACAATTTAGAAACATTTATACTATGACAAAACAATGGTTATTGAACAAATGTTATTATAATGTAAAGGATTTTCTGTATGATAATGATAATGTTCGCTTGTAAATAATCAAAATTGTAATGGTATTGGAACTATTTTATCGATTTTAATAATAATTGTAATGACATAGTATTTAAAATAATTGTAATTTTAAATTTTTTATCTCTATTATTTTTTAACTGCGTGTACACCTGTAAAGGTAGGGCTAAGAGAAACTTAAGTTTAAGCATATGTAACTGCAATCTAAAACCTTAATTCATACGCAATCAATTTCATTTCATTTTCACTTAATTTCATTTCATTTCATTTCAACTTTCCTTTAAATTTTACCACATTGACTGGGAAAAGCTAGCAGAAAAACGTATTGATTGGCGTATTGCGGTAAAGTCTGAATCGAGACACTTACTGAAAAGAGACAGAAATGACACCAAAGCGTTTCTACACCAACCTTCAAAAATCGAGTTTAGCTTGACATGTTTCGGACTAATCCGTAACCCTTCATCCGGGAGTAACGCGACTCGGCGGCTGCTGCAACACGCGCACTGCGCGCCACCGCTCTGCTCGCGCGTGCTAAAATCGATTTCAGACGTGAATTATCCGATATATTATCATTTAATATGAATGAGTCTCACGGTAGTTTCATGTTCAAAACCTCCGCATACTTCTCTTGTGTGTGGCTGTGGTCGAAGAAGAAGTAGGAGTAGTCAGCCACAAAATACGTTGTGCACAGGCAACACGTCAAAATTCGTCTGTAACAGATGTAAGGCGTAATTAGACATAGACATAGACACAGACACAGACGCAGACGCAGACGCAGACGCAGACGCAGACGCAGACGCAGACGCAGACGCAGACGCAGACGCAGACGCAGACGCAGACGCAGACGCAGACGCAGACGCAGACACAGGCACAGACACAGACACAGACATAGACATAGACATAACTTTATTTGTGTTTTAATTGTGTTTTGAAAAATAAAGTATTATCTTATTGTATTGTACAAACCGCACGCATGCAAGAGACCTAAGTTCCGGGCACCGCCGAAACAATTCCGAACTCGTTTGAAGATTAATGCGGGAGTCTCGTCATCCGCTCGTTAATTAAAGGCGCCCACGCATCGCCGTCGTCCGTCCATGAATACTAACGATGCGATGCGATGCGATTTTACATTGTATTCTTTCCTTTTCTAGCGGTATTATTCCTGAAAAGATTATTCTATTCTTGTAATTTGTTCCTTAATTTTATACTGTAGTTTTTAAGTATTTTATTTGTAAAGATTTTTTTGCTGACTGTACCTTTTGTTGACTGTACTTGCATTGTCACCCAAACTATTGCATATCAAATTTCAAGTCGATGCTATTACCCCATTGAAGAGTTTCCTGCGGCGACGATCCTGGCTAGACTACCAGGATGTGCACAGGGATAGGGTGTAATTTTCAAAATTCCCAAGAAATAGGCGATTCCGCAAGGAAAACGGTAGTGCCCACTGCTTAAGCAAGTCTAAACAGCACAACTGAAGACTCTAAATCACCGATTTTTGTTTAATTTTATTAACGTAGTGCAAGAGCCCGGTGCTTACAAGGCACATTGGCTCTTAGCCAGTATCGTTGGTCGGTTATATACCACTCAAGAGGGTATTACCACAACATGCTATCATGACAGCAAACGTTAGTAAACCTACTTTGCACAAATAGTTCTAGGGCTTCCTCTTCACGTTATGCAATTTAATTTTCTTACCCAGTTTCACCATCCATGTGATGCCGTCTCTGTTTGTTTTGTTCGAATAGAAGGATACGGCATCACATTTATCCGTTAATTAAAAATAATCAATGGGTGGTGAAACAGCCCCTTAAGCTCTTGACAATAGGCTCTAATTTCCTAAAAAATCGAATTATTCCGTCAGTTCAATTATTAAAGAATATCGGACACGGAATATCGCGACGCTTTTTAGCATGACGCTTTTTTCACAAGCACCAGCACCACTCTCAATTTTAATATTTTAGGATTTTAAGATTTTAGCAAGGAAAATGCTAGTGCCCACTGCTTAAGTAAGTCTAAACAGCACAACTTGTTTAATTTTACTAACGTAGTGTAAGAGCCCGGTGCTTACAAGGCACGCAAATTTACGCGCTTTAATTTTAAGATTGGTTTTTGGAGTCTTTTTGTATTTTTTATTTCAACTCCAAATTTTGTTACTTTTACGGTCACCTGTAAAATCCACATCCACCACATCACCACATTCACGCCCAGTGGTGGTGTAGCGGTTTAGCACGCAGCACGGAATGCTGAGGACCTGGGTTCGATTCCCAGATCTGGTCTCTTTTTCTGGTTTTTATGTGCATCTATGTTTCAGTTTGTATTTTCGCTTTAATTATGTCATTTTTCATTTCTCGTATTTAAATCTTTCGTATTTTTTTCTATTAAACATTAAACAATCTGGAATCCTGTAGAATAACACTTTGCCAGGGCCGTTTCATCATAACAAAAGCGATGAGGTAATTAAAACATGTTTTAAACGTATTTATCATCATGGTTCCAGCCTATTATTTACACATTCCCGCATGCATACAAGTCCAATATTCGTATTTATATAAACCTCAGGGAGAGCAACTTGTTCGTTTGCCATCCAGTCGAATAAAAAAAAACCTATAAAAATAAAAACACTTCCCGCCGTCTGTACGTTTAGATCTTTTAAACTAAGCGACGGTTTTAAATATAATGATTATCATCAGTTAGATAATTTTTCTCACAAGATTTATAATATTTTATTTGATACATACTCGTATACTAGCGACGCGGCCGGCTTCTCGCGGGTTTTGGGAAATGAAGCTGAAAAATGCGAACTGCCTTTGCTTACACAGAGCTTTTTTCTGGAAAGTTTACCCGTTCGAAGCCGGGGCGAGTCGCTTGTTAATAAACGTCTTAATTGCTTCTAACTTGTTTTCATTCCCATACATTTAGGATAGGTAGAAGAAGAAGTTAGTTAACAAGGAATAAAAGATTGCAAACTTTAACCAACCCTCTTTTCCCGAACAATGTTTCTCAACGTTTCCTCTTTACATATTATCCACCCATACACAATACATAATTGTGTCGTAATACATTTACAAAACTGGCGGAAACAAGCCAAAAGTTTCCATCCATCGTAACTTAGCAGAGTGTGCTATGATTATATTTCGCCTAAGAGTATTAAACCAAGCGGAGGTGCCACGTGTTTTTTTTTATAAAACAACGCTAACTGTAGCCTTGCACGCACAATCATATTTACTTACTGATAATAGCACTTGTATACCGGGTGTGGCCGGTAATATGAGCAAATAATTAAAATATAGACCATACTCGTCAAACTGTCAAACATTAGTTCAGCGACTTTTAAAAATAATGAAGTCCTTAGATATAATCTTAAACTTTCATGTGATTTTCACTCACAGTCAAAATACCACGCACAGGACTTATCACGCTAACAGACACGAGTAAATATTACTCGTGTGAGTTAGCGTGATAAGTCCTGTGCGTGGTATTTTGAATATAAATTAAATTCTGTTATCAAAATGTACGCCATCCTAGAACCTAAGTGACGTCGCCTGTCACGGTACAAACATCAAGCATTTTGCTTTCCATTGCTTCTTCGAATAAACTTTGAAGTGTAATAAAAAAAAACTAATTATTTTTAAAATTCATTGAACTAATGTTTGACAGTTTGACGAGCACGATCTATGTTTTAATTATTTGCTCATATTACAGGCCACACCCGGTATATGAGTATAGTTTTCCATCCTGTTTGCGAGTATATCTGTGTTTGTTAATCTTGCACACTACAACAACTGGACAGTTTTATGCCCCGTAAATGAATCATCATCATCGTCATCATCCCAGCCTTCATACGCCCCACTAGCGGGCACAGGCCTCCTCTCAGAATAAGAGGGCTTGGGCCGTAGTTGCCACGCGGGCCCAGTGCGGGTACGGTGCACCCGCGGTGCGTAAATCCACGTGAATTCGGAAAATCCCACATTTACAATTTGAGATCTATAATGTCTTGTTAAGACTCTCTATTATGGTCTAAATAGACAAGGATGCTTCAAAATAATCCTGTACCTACTCTTGCACTTGGATAGGATAGTCCGTTGACATCTCCCGTTGGCTTAATGCTCTAGTACTTATTTCACCAACGACGAAGCTTTTTGTACCGCTGTCGTAAAAAGATCTGGTAAAATAATACATTGTTGAGAGGAACTAATAAAATACACGAGGGGGTTGCTAGGCCCCGAAGGCGGGAAGTTGCAATCGAAACACGAATCGGGCCAAAGTCTAGGACTTTACGAGCGGAGTTCAAATGGACCCTTGCGTGTAATGCGGGGGGGGGGAGCGTTGGAGGGGAGGTGCTGTGGTCAAATAACAATGTGCTGCACAAAAAGAAACTGAGCAGATAGATTTTTTTTTCTATCAAGCTCTGAATAAATAGTATATAAGTCGTCTTATATATATAAGAAGAAGCGTCTTAGTATATAAGTCACGCAACGAGCTATGGAGAGAGCTATGCTTGGAGTTTCTTAGCGCGATAGAATCCGGAATACGGAAATTCGTCGAAGAACTAAAGTCACTGACATAGCTGGAAAAATATGCAAATTGAAGTGGCAATGGGCAGGCCACATCGCTCGAAGAACAGATAACCGTTGGGGGAGAAAAGTCCTCGAGTGGCGACCACGAACCGGAAGACGAAGCGTTGGCAGGCCTCCCACCAGGTGGACTGATGACATCGTGAGAGTAGCGGGAAACCGGTGGATGCAAGTGGCGAGTTGTCGTTTATTGTGGCGTTCTAAGGGGGAGGCCTTTGTCCAGCAGTGGACGTCTTCGGGCTGATGATGATGATGATGATGAAGTCGTCTTAATTAAATGTAAATCTTTTTCTTTTCCTTCTCTCGCTCTCTCTTATTCTGAGGCTCGTAGACTGAGACAAATGTTTTTTATAGTTTTTTTTAATTTATAGTAAAATGATTCACAAGTTGAACTTTGGAAATCGGTTACTGTTTTTATTTTAAGAAGAACGTTATTTATGCGGGTGAAAGCAAAGGGTTTTTATCTTCGTCGAGACCCTAAATGGCATGAAAGGGTGATCCGCACAGTTTTATGCCAAGCCAGTGAACCAATTTGTCATTATTGACCTTTTTACGTACTCTCCAGCATTTCCCATTTGATAAAATAAAATGGTTGTGATCAATTGCGTACTTATAGTTTCTTCGTCTATTCATGAAGGTTCACCAAGGTATTCAGTAAAAATATAGTGGGACATATACATCAAATTCAAATCCTTTACTCAGTAAATAGGCCGCAATGGGCACTTTTACACGTTTTTATTTAAACTACCAGCGCTTTCAGAAATACCGTCTTTGCCAAGAAGAATGCGCCGCAAGAAAGTATTTTATTCATATAGCTGGGATGATGAATGAATCTCACATTTAAACATGTACAAACTAAGTTTTAAGAGTAGCAATTTATTTTATTACGTTAATACTTTGTACTTTGAATTAAGCACGTGTATTTTTTTAATATTACCCAACAAACCTCATAGAACTACAAGCACAAATTATTCTAATTCTAAATTTATTTGTAGAGCTGCTACGTCCATAATTGCTACGAAACTCGTAGCATACTAGTAGGAAAATTGCTATTTTATGATAGTGTAACTAAAGTCAAAAATGGGATTTACGGGAATTATGTAAATAAAAAATGTACTGTTATTTAAATAGAAATAAAGAAATTACACGAATACCAATAACATTAAATTAAAAATTAATTGAATTGAAAATAAAAGCAACTAATAGAAATTGAACTAATTGTTCAAATTGTCACTTCGCATACATGGGATGTTCGATATCGAGTCGACTAATCGATTAATCCATGTAAAATTAACGAGAAGTAATTTATTAATCGAAAATTTTAAATAATCCATCTAATCGATAATTTTACACCGATTAATCGATATTTGACGATTTTATTTTATTTATTTTTATAGTGAAATAAAATGGGTGACATTATTTCCCGGCCGTAAAATACCAACATGGAAATACCGACATGATATTTTTGGTGTACACGCCCATAGAAACTCTTGTCAGTTTGACACCAGTTTGTATGGGCCAGTACACGAAATATCGGGTTGGTGTTTTCATGTCGGTATTTTACGGCCGGGAAATAGTGTCACCCATTTTATTTCACTTTAAACACATTTGAACTGTAAAAAGTTTGAATTTCGCACCTAGAGTGTGCCGTACCTCATTATAAAAGGCGGTGTAAAACGCGGGAAAGCGGTAGGTACATCTGGCAACACCGTAGGAATGTTCGATATCGATTCGATTAATCGACTAATCGATACCATGAGCGCCCTTAATCGATTAATTGAAAACGACACAGTTAAAATAATCGATTATCAATTAATCGATTATTTCGCCATCGATTACCATCCCTAATACATAACTAAATAATGCATCTACGCTTCGATTCCGCCTTATTCTTCGAGGTTACAGCCCAAATAAATTACATGACATTTTGTTGAAGTATCAGACGGTAAGCGAGTAATTTTTGAATAATACCTGGCCGATGTAAGGAACTAATGGATTTTATGTACTGCAAATTAAAAAAAGACATTACGTCTTTAGGCGTTATATTTACGCAAAAAAGGATCTTTATTAACGGGGTTGCAACCAAGTTATCCTGTATGTTACCACACTGCGTTCGAGCAAGTGTAATGAAAAAAAATCTATTTACTCACACACAGTTGAAAAACCCCTGCTGTAACAAATTTCCCTAATTTATCTTTCCCTCCGTCTTAATATCTTATCAAAAGAATCCCATACTGTTTGAGGATCAAATCTTACCCCGGATGCCAACTCTGACACTTTGATTAACGATTTTCTAAACTGGCCGACCCTTCGCGATAGTTATTCGCGATAGCAAACTTCCTCCCCTCATATTTATAGAAATAAGATTTATTCATTCCAATAATTCATGTGATTGGTAAGGGCTGCCTATCAAAAATGAACGAAGAAAAGAAGCCAAAGTCGAGTTTGCTACCGAAATTCATCATTATCTGGGCCTAATATACGTCCTACGTAGGCTTATTGTGGATTGAGTGCTTCACACTCGAGTCTGTATTGATTTCCATAATGTAATACCTATTCCTAATTCAAATTGGCATAGCGTTACTTTGCGTGCGGAGGTCCAATCAATGAACTAAAAGAATATCTAAGGTCACGGGCGAGTAAAGAAATTCTTTTAGCTCATTAAGCATTACGGTATTTCCCTGAAGTATTAAAAAGTATAGATGTAAAATAAAATTAATAACCATTATACACCCAAAAGCTCTACATAAACTTGAAGACACCGCGTAAAAGCGTAAGCCTCTTACTATTTATTGTAAAAAGTACTTTCTTCCGCAGGGAAGTCACTATAGAGAAATATTTCCTCACTGCTCTTATGTCGAGAGGTCCGAGTGTTTCTTATAATCTTTGATCTATTTACGTGATCCCATTACCGAATTTAAACAAGAAGGGACTTCAAAGGGCGAGCCATTTCCTGGGGCTTGTCACTTGAGTGGCCGACGTCCATCGCTGGATCTTAAGGGATTGAAGAAACTTTATCCATGAAGCTTTCACCTCTCGACGCATTCGTCGGCAGAGGCGATGCCACCGGCGTGGGTTGCGTTGGGACAAGGGGAAACGCGGATTTTTGTACCAAATTGCGACGAAAGAAACTTGACGAATACTTTTCACCAAGGCAAAGTAAAACCTATGAACGCAACCTGTTTAGACTATTAAAGCTACTTTAGCTTTTAGGAGTATAGTTCGGCTGTATAAAGGCAAAACACAGCCTATCGTTGAGTATCCATCCCTTTACAAGAAGAAAAATAATAAGATTTTTAACCCGTTATCTAACAGAATAAATTTGATATTTTATTGTACGCACAGGGAAAAAACCAGTACGAGTCTAACTCGCACACCGAGGGATCTGTGCAAATTTCGTAAGTAACTATGAATATTAGCAAAGCCTCTCCTAACTCTCTCCTTTTTTAAATTAATTGGGTACTGATTTTATTTATTATTATTCATGACATAACTCGTAGAGTAACTCTTGAGCCTATTTATACTATGTGCAAGCAATGGATAAACATACTTATTAAAGAAAAAGAAATCTTAAATACATAATATTATGATTGGTTTTTTGGAGTCTTTTTGTATTTTTTATTTCGACTCCAAAATGCTGCAAAGCAATTGCAATTGTTGCAAAGTGCTGGTCTCTTTTTCTGGTTTTTCTGTGCATCCATGTCTCAGTTTGTATTTTCGATATGGTTTCACGGGATACCCGTAAAAGTAACAAATTTGGAGTCAAAATAAAAAATACAAAAAGATTCCACAAAACCAATCGCAAAGCAGTTAGTTCCGAAAGAATGTGACGTCTCTCGACGAAACATTCATGGATGTCGCTAGTGCTGCTGCTTAAGTAGCATAGTAGAAATAAGCAACCTGAGGTATGTATGCATAGGAAAAATTCGTGTCTAGATTCCTGTCCAGCGGTAGTGTAGGGGTTATAGCACGCAGCACGGATTGCTGAGGACCTGGGTTCGATTTCCAGTGCTGGTCTCTTTTTCTCTTTTATCTGTGCATCCATGTCTCAGTTTGTATTTTCTTAAATACATATTAAACATCCAAGACCCAAGAACAAACATTCGTATTTTTTCATACAAATGCGCCGACCGGGAATAAAACCGCGATCTCAAGCTTCATGGTTAGGTTCTCTAACCACTTTGCTATCTGGTCGTCAAAAAGATTACAATGGAAGTAAGATGAAGCAATCTTACTTCCATTAAAATACTTTAAGTATTCTTGTCATAAATACCGACACTGTGGGTCCAGCAAATTTACTTTTTCCCGCCTAATTGAGACCTCGCGCTGATAAGACGAAGGGGCGCACGCGACGCTGAATTATGGCCATACGGGCGAGATCATAAAACTGAGCATGCTCGGGCATTAAATAGAACAATAAATTGATTGTGAGGGGTAAATGCGGATCTTACGCGTGGATTTTCATCCTTAGATAATTGGCTCGTCCTATAGACAAATTTTGTTTTCACTTCTCATGCTCGTAAAGTTGGTATTTATGCTAGATGCAGGTGACATTAAATTATTTTTTATGCTCTAGTGCATGAAGTGAAATCTTCGCCTAAGATCAAGGTAATCAGGTGTCAACAGCCACAAACAAAAAGTTTATATATTATAGGTACCTATTAAAAAAATATATGTAAGACAAAAAATCAATCAAAATAAATAATAACTAAAAAAATATAATCATATAGCAATGTATGAAAAATAAAATGTTCGTAGTAAGTGATAAATTGTTTACACTCTTGCTATTTAATTTCCTCTCAATCGAAGTGTAAAGCAGAGTATTAAACTCAAGCAGTAAACCCATTTTGCCTTGACGTGTCTATCCACCCTCGCTGTACCGGCTCGGTTAGCGGGAGCTATATGAACGCCTCGGGTAAATGGCTCATTTTTTGCTTTTATTCTACAATCTACTATTGATAGGCATGGATTAATTGATAGGTAGTTTTTATGTGTAAAAAATAGCATTTTCTTTAGATCGTCAGTTAGATTCTTATAAGATATTAAACACGATATTTTATTTTGTCACATAAAACGCTAACGTCACAGGAAGCCATAGTAGCTTAGCGGTCCTCTAAAGCACAGGCTCGTGGGTTCAAAATCGGTCTCATCCCTCTGAGTTTTTTAAAAATCATATGTTAAATTACATTTGAAATCTTTGCGATCTTTACACAGTGAACCGCAAAGAAACCTGAACAGAACTGCGAAGCAAATCAATGGTGTGTGTGTGTGTGTGTGAAGTTCGCATCGCAATCTAAAGCGAAGATTATTTGAGTATAAGCATAAGTAGTGAAATATTATGACCCGGTTTCCGCTGTTTCCTGGCAATAAAACATTCAAAAAACGTAATAACCTAGCAGTCGTATTTACCCCACTGACCACACATCATAAAACATGCAAACCCTTTCGCAACAATTCAATTTAAAATTCACAGTCGATTGGTTCAAAACAAAATTTAGATATTTCAATTACTCGTATATTATTAAACGACTGAACGTGACTAATGTTAATTTAGTCAATTATCTCATACAAATACGAGTAAATATGTTAGATGAACATATTTGTATTAATGTTAGTTTATTCAACTGGGGCAACTGTTTATAATTCAGCCAAATTGGCTGGCCTAACCATCCGTGAATAAAGCCAATAAAATGAATTATCAGAGCCACTATTTGGCATCGCTTATATCAACATAACTAGTAGGTATTTTACGAGTGGCTCAAAGTTCACATTCAAATGCCGTTATTTACAAGAAAAGGTTACCTACACAAATCACGCTGGAATTTTACTCTTAAAAAGTTGTAAAAATTTGACACTGAATAAGAAACGCAAACAGTATTGTGCTCAGTATTCAATAGCGGAAATAGTAGATTGTACAACAAGAGCATAAAACGAGCCATTTTACCCAAGGCGTTCGTATAGCCACCCGAGCCGGTAGGTACGGCGAGGGTGGATAGACACGATGATTTACGATTTTTTTTATTTGATATTTTTTGACGTTCCTGTGAAAATGGTAGGTTAAGTGGCTGTTTCACCATCCTTTGATTAGTGTTAACTGACGGTTAAATGTGATGCCGTCTCCGTCTATTCGAACAAAGTAAATAGAGACGGAATCACATTAAACCGTCAGTTAACACTAATCAATGG
Source organism: Choristoneura fumiferana (assembly GCF_025370935.1). Lineage (NCBI taxonomy): Eukaryota > Metazoa > Arthropoda > Insecta > Lepidoptera > Tortricidae > Choristoneura > Choristoneura fumiferana. The sequence continues at coordinate 1,128,324 of NC_133481.1, forward strand.
ATGGTGGAAACAGCCCCTAAAAGTGTTATATATAGCATAATATATCTACGTTCGGTATATAATATTTATATGATAACGCACCGATATAAATATTCGCAGCTTACATCCGACGTCTACAGCCTATTCGTCATCTAGGGTTTTGCAAAATCTAGGATCTCAAAAAATAATGGTACGGATGTTTGCTGATTTATGAAACTGTAGTAAATCAACCCTCTAGGAGATATTACAACTTTTCAGGGTTCCGTACTTAAGTTAACGAAAATGGAACCCTTATAGGACCATTTTTCTTGACGGTCTGTCTGTCCGTCTGACTGTTCGTACGTCTGTCACGAACCTTTTTTTAGGAACCCGTGAAGGTATAATGGTGATAATTAATAAATCTCTTTTGAGGGTTAATTGTATATCGTGTATCATCTTGTGTTTTTCTAACTTGGTTTAGTTTTAAGTTACTGTGGACCCACTAAAAATCAGCGTCTACACATGCTGAGGGTGTCATTTTTTTGAACCAACTGCGTGTATGTGTATGTTTATGGTTTTTTTTCAGCTGTATTATTGTACTCGTAGTTGTTAATAAATAAATATTTTCTATTCTATTTTAATCGTAATTGTAATTAATAACATATTAATCATATTATACTCAAGTCTGCTACTTCAAACAAACTTCTTAGTGACCACAATCAAAAGATAGTATGTTTTATAATCATAAAATAAAAACCGGCCAAGAGCGTGTCGGACACGTCCGAAATAGGGTTCCGTAGCCGTATTGTTGGAAAACCCCCAACTGTCACTTCAAGGTTAAAAATTATTAAAACGGCTAAACCGATTTAGATAAAACATGTCTAAGAACCATCGCTAGAAAACCTTCTTTTAATTTAAAAAAACACATTCAATTCGGTCCACCCGTTTAAGAGCCACGGTACCACAGACAGACAGACAGACACACACAGACAGACATAGCGGTCAAACTTATAACACCCCTCTTTTTGCGTTGGGGGTTAAAAAGAACCAAAACACTAATATTATTAGAGAGAGTTAATATAATAAATATATGCTCTGAGTCTCTGGGAAACTAGGGCCATTGTAATTTAAATTGATTATAGTTATATGAATAACAAGGTGTCAAACTAATAATACTACCAGGACTTCAATAGTATAGGTAGTACCGCGAGAGTTAAAGTGAATGATTTGTTGAATCAGGCGTTACTTTGCGGAGGTCCATATCAATGAACTAAAAGAACTTCTTTGCTCACCCGCGACCTTACGATAGCTAAGTTTATGCAAAATATGCGTGTTCATGACAAATTAAAACGTTTACAAACAACAGTTACAAATTAAAACGTTTGTTGTGGTTTATTAGTTTCACATGTGGTAGTATGATGTACGGTTGTGTTGCTCTGAAGATGAGCTCTGGTTGAGTTCGAAACGCGTCAGTGTATTGTGATGGTGGTAGATGGGTTTGTGTGATTTGTGTGTGTTCTTACAGTGTGGAGGTGGAGGAACTGCATGAACACGCATATCTTGCACAAACTTAGGTCGCGGGTGAGCAAAGAAATTCTTTTAGTTCATTGAAGTGAATGATTACACACACAGCTACATAAGAACTGTTTGCATAAAAAGGAGAATTAATGAAATGAATGAGTGAACGTAAAAATTCCGCTGACATTAGGCACTTGTCTCACCGCCAGCGAGGAAACGATTGGCTATCGACTATTTTCTCGCTCAAGAAACGAACAAAAGATATAAGATCCTGTGTGAGTAAAAGAGACACATTCGATCGCTGGGTGTTCACACTGTCGGCGAGAACTCGCTCTTATATCTTTTGTCGCAGCGACAAGAGCTATAAAACTCGCTGAGCTATAGATACTCGCTCAGCGATTTCAGCTTGGCGGCCGCCCCGCACGGGCGAGTCGAGTGGAGCGAGTAATCGCCCGTCGCACGCGAACACTTGCTTACAGCCGAGCGACAAAACTACACTCGCTTCTCGCTGCTCGCCCACTCGTTTCTAGTTACTCGCTCTACTCGCTTCTCGCTCATCGTCGGCGGTGGGACAAGTGCCTTACATGGCATATTCTTGTGTGTGTGACGTCAACTCTGGTGACACTACCCTAGTATCCTTCTCTATTTTATTTCCATGAATTATCAAATTTCCTTTTTGAACAGTGCATTTGTAAATGAATCTCGCGCCGCACTCGGTGCGAGCACGCTCGTCTCGTTCCGCGCTCGGCATGCCGGCGAGGTTTTCCCTAAATGAAAGATTGTCAGTATTACTCGTTTGAACAGCGGTTTATACCCGACTCGACGAAGTTGGGACGTACGATGAGTTTTTAAATATGTATTTGATTTTTAGTGTCAGAGGAATCACATTAGATGTATTTTCAGGTTTGAATTTTTGGATTCAGTCAACTACCTGCGTCTTCGGTACTTTACCCAAGGGCTTTGACACAAAAATTATCTTTACAGATTGACCGCAAAATCATATATCAGGTTATTTTGTTACAATCTTTGATTTACCTTCAATTGTTCCGGTAACTGTGTGTCTGTAAATCAAATCCATCCCAGCCTATATACGTCCCACTGATGGGCAGAGGCCTCCTCTCAGAACAAGAGGGCTTGGGCTATAGTTCCCAAGCGAGCCCAGTGCGGATTGGGAACTTCACACGCACCATTAAATTGCTTCGCACCTCCATTCCTCACGATGTTTTCCTTCACCGCAAAGCTCGTGGTAAATTTCAAATGTAACTCCGCACATGAATTTCAAAAAACTCAGAGGTGCGAACCGGGGTTTGAACCTACGACCCGCTGCTTGAGAGGCGATAGGGCAAACCACTAGGCCACCACGGCTTTTATCAAATCATCCAAGTTAAATTTGATCCACTTCTAATAGTCAGCAGTTGGCATGAAATTAGGCACACTTACTGCTTTTGAGGTATAGACACCTATAAACAATTTTAGAAGGTAGAAATGGGCATAGCCCAACCTGAAATCTGAGAGCAAGGAAAACTGGAAAGGGTGTGAAGGAAAAGATCTACGGCTTCAAACTACCGTGCAGCGTATTAGGGGGCGCTACACGGCACTCGTTTCAATTGTCGCTCACTATCCAACCGTATTCTTTGCTAGAGAATTGGGCCCACTTAAAGACATGAGGATACAAATGGCAGTGATATTTGGTTTTTGTTTTCACTTTATACAATGTTTATTTCTGAGCTGTTATAATGAAAAGATAAACTTTTTTTTTTACATAAAACTGACCCGTTTTTGACCCCTATCCCACCTGATTAAAAGTTCAGATGAGTGAGGCCAATAGTAGATTGTACAACGAGAGCATAAAACGAGTCATTTTACCCGAGGCGTTCATATAGCCACCAGAGCCTGTACGGCGAGGGTGGATAGACACGTCGAGGGGAAAACGGGTTTAATGCTAGAGTTTCACACTCTGCTTTTCGCTTAGATTGCGAGGAAATTAAATAGCAACAGTGGAAACAATGATTCACTTTCTATGTACCTTTTATTACTATGCATTATTATAATAGTTATTTTTTTTTTAGTTTACTGATTTATTATGATTTTTTAGTTTTATATAATTTAAAAAATATACAGAAACTTTTTTGTTTGTGGCTGTTGACACCTGATTACCTTGGTCTTAAGTTGGTCTTAGACGAAGATTTTATTTTCATGCACTAGAGCATAAAAAATCAGTTTATGTTGCCTAGATACAGCATAAACACGAACTTTACGAGCATGAGATGTGAAAAGGATATTTCTATGCAGTCCATTATATCAATACACTGTAATAAAAAGTACGAACAAACATACATTACAAATAAAATAAAATAAAATTACAAATTGGCCTCAGGTGACTCCAGGGCAGGCACTTACCTCTCGCAAAGATTAGGAGTAACAGTTCAGAGAGTTAATGCTGCCAGTGTCTTGGGGTCAATGGCTGGGGCAGAAAATTTGGATGACGTTTTTATTTTGTAACATAGTTTAGTTTATAAATAGTTTTAGTCTTGGATGTTAGATAGTATTTATTGTTATGTATGTAAATAATTTGTTTTATTAAATGGTACCATATTAAATTAAATCGTCGTTGATGGTGAAAACAAATAATAAAAAATGAAATTAAAACAACAATAAAACAAGCAGAAGTGCCCATCACACTTGCCGCGTCTGGATAGCGATGGGCAACCATTGCAACAGAAAAGCAACCACGAGAGTTGTATCTCACTGTTACAGTAAGCTATTTCATTCTAAGATAATCTTTAAGAATCCTAGGTCGTTATTCTATCATTTGACCGAATGGGGAAGCAAAGCGTCTCCGCGCCAACTTGGGCAAAAATGCTTTCGAACGTTCGGTCTACAGGACATATTTCAGGAGATTTTTTTCCGTCGACTGTTTGCGATTTTCTTTTTTTTCAAAATGACGAGCCATGAAATTTTGATTCAGTTTTTAACTACGCTAAGACATTCCTGAGATCTACAGCTAAAAGAGTCACTGCAAATTTCTTTACTTTTAATTTTGTTATTTATTATGGCCGTTATGCCGTAACTGCAAGTGTTTACATTGTAAAGATTGAGCCCCGTAGCAAATAAACGGATAAACTGATCGAAAGAACGTGCATGGAGTCTCATTATGGAAACTTAAAATGACACCTATAAATAAAAAAAGTCAGTAAAAAACCAACCATCGCGTTACATTTTATTAACGCTCGACAAATAAGCGACTTCCTTTGTTACACGATTTTCATGATTTTCCTTCCCAGCACAAAGAAATTACTGTACATAAGCAAAATGTTAGTTTTCCTGCTGAGGCAGAAACGCAAATAAAACCAAGGCAAGGCCTTGTCACGTTACGGGAAAAGAGATAGAAAAAAGGCCTCATACGCTTTATGTTTGTAGGTAACTTACACCTTTTTTGTAGCAAAGTCTCAAAGCGTGAATAGTGAAAAGGGACCCACGTCAAAATATCGAGAGTTGATGTTATAAGGAATCCATTGGAGTAGATTTCATGGGCGCAAGTTCTTATTTAGTGGTTTATTGCGAGCGTTTGAGTGACGTAACGTCAATCATATTGCTCAGTACTGGTTACGTTATAATGTTTTAAACTTTCCCGATTCTCATTCATAATTAATCATAATTCTATATTTATTTTAAAATTGCCTCGTTTTGGCAAATTAAACTATTGCGGTAAGTATTTTAGGAAGTACAATTGGACCAAAAATATTTTGCCGAAACGGCTGTAGCGCACACTTTACTAACTTCATGACTGCCTTTTGTTTTTTCTTCTTCTTAAATTCAGTCCTTGGTAACCGTTGACTTTCTGATACGACACGACACCTACTTTCTCCTTCACCTGTTCATAATAGATCAACCTTGGTCCTCTGTCTCGTCTTCCTTTAACGTTTGCTTCCAGCAGTGTTTTCTTAAGTAATCTTTTTTTTGATTAAGAATATTCCAATTTCAAAGAAACTGGAATAGGCCATAGCTTGGTACCTTCAGAAGCGTGAACAAAAGCTTATAATGAAGTACGCAACGCGTTTGAAAATGCAAATGGGGTAACTTTTTGCACATAAATATAATTCAAGGTATTTTAACTCTTTATCAAATGGACCGCAAAAAGTCCGTATTCACCGTTTCTCGAACACGATCTGAATTTAAAACGAGGGTTCCCTGGTTAACTTAGACATTTTTGCATAACAATTCATTGCGCTGCATACTTTGGAAATACTGAAACAGTCTATTGTCTACTTCCTATAGGTGATATCTGAAACGAATATTTAACATTTAGAAGACCATTTGCTTGAAAGAAAGCTTAGTTTTGAACTGTCAAAATGTATGAAACTTTCAAGCACAAATAGGGTTTAACGATTAAAATCGTGATTCTAGATACTTTTTCTAGCAAATGGCTATTAGATCTAATGTATGAAATTGAAAATACAAACTGAGACATGGATGCACAGAAAAACCAGAAAAAAAGACCAGCACTGGGAATCGAACCCAGGTCCTCAGCATTCCGTGCTGCGTGCTATAACCCCTACAACACTGCTGGACAGGAATCTAGACAAGAATTTTTCCTATGCATACATATCTCAGGTTGCTTATTTCCACTTTGCTACTTAAGCAGCAGCACTAGCGACATCTACGTTGCGTCAACAGACGTCACACTCTTTCGGAACCAACCGCTCACCCAGGCAAGAGATGTCGCTACTAAGCAATCAAATTATGATTGGTTTTTTGGAATCTTTTTGTATTTTTTATTTCAACTCCAAATTTGTTACTTTTACGGGTATCCCGTGAAACCAATCATAATGTATGAAATTTTAGTGTCTTCAAACGTTGATAGCCATCGGTATACATGTTGTACCTACTCGTAATATACGCAATCTCGCTCTTATTTCTCTCGCTCAACTTAGAGGACCTGTTGTCTGACACATTTGAAATCATAATCATTTTTAACCCCCGACGCAAAAATCTGTGTGTCTGTCTGTGGCACCGTAACTCTTAAACTGGTGGACCGATTGGAATGCGCTTTATTTTTATTTGAAATCAGGTTTTCTAGCGATGGTTCTTAGACGGATCAGCCGTTTTTGAGATATTGAACATTGAAGTGACAAAGTCGGGGGTTTTCCAATTTTTTGTTGGTTAGGTTATCACTACTTCTTTCTGCCACACCACGGTATAAGGTGAGTGTAGAGTAGAAGTATAGTATGGTGAACGCGATCGCGACAAACCGAGCGTTAGACAATAAGGCCATCATAGCGCATTGCTTAATATACTGTAAAGCGACATCTATTAGAATAACCTTCTTTATTAGAATAATCTTCTTTCTTTCTTTCCTTTCTTTAATTAAATTCCTTATTCATCGCTTTTCCTAAGGAATCCCGAAACCTTTTGCCGTGGCCCTGCCGGTTCGTTGGACGTAAAAATCTTCATTAAAATTATCGTTATCGGCAACAAATGGCAAGGATAAGCGGTGACAGTTACAAGTGGGCTAATTAAACTTCCTCGATCTAAAGGACAGCTTCAGCTACAGACTGTAGATTGTCCCCGGGATGTAAAATATGCATACTAATATATGGGCAAAAAACTTTTCCCAAAGTATCAACATCCCAAAATATTTTACGCACATTATCATTTGGCAAAAAATCATTTGATAAAACAACTTATCGCAATTTTACATTATTGTTTCATAAATAATTACGTAGTCATATTTCATATTACCAAGTATTATTTAGTCAAATGTATCGTTTGGCATAACGTACTCTTCCCAAAATATTTATTGCATGGCTTTATAACTCACTCTTCTGGTAGCAGTTCGATTCTGTGGGGGAAGCAGTTCTAACCTAACGTAACCTACTTTTCTGGTAGCAATTGGTTTCCGAGGATGGATCGTGTGCGAAGTGTCATTTTGAACAAACATTTTCTTGGAATATAATATTAGCCAAAAGAGAACGTTTGCTTAATAAACGTTTGTCGTAATAAAACTTGACAAAATAAAATTATGCGAAATTAATAAAATGATAAGTTTTCAGGAAAGTGAAATTCGGCGAAAAATATTTTGCCGAAACGGCAGTACGAGTAACACCGTAAAATATCGAATGTAATTTCGCGTACTCAGATGGGTTGTGTGAAATACCTTGGATTCCATTTGGACAAACGCATTACCTGGAAAAATGACATAAAGGCAAAAAGAGATTTTTTTATTTTTTTTTTATTCGACTGGATGGCAGACGAGCAAGTGGGTCTCCTGATGGTAAGAGATCACCACCGCCCATAAACACCTGCAACACCAGGGGTATTGCAGATGCGTTGCCAACCCAGAGGCCTAAGAAGGGATACCTCAAGTGCCAGTAATTTCACCGGCTGTCTTACTCTCCACGCCGAAACACAACAGTGCAAGCACTGCTGCTTCACGGCAGGATTAGCGAGCAAGATGGTGGTAGCAATCCGGGCGAACCTTGCACAAGGTCCTACCACCTGCAGCACAAGGTCCTACCACCTGCTCAAGATCAAGATCAAGTGAATTATAGGTTTCGACAACTGTGCTCTCGCTAGACAACAAGCTTCTCATTTATAAAGCAATTCTGAAACCTATCTGGAGATACGGCATTCCGATATGGGAGTCGCCAGTAAGAGCAACATAGCATGCCTTCAAAGGGTTCAAAACAATATATTAAGGACCATAACAAATGCTCCGTGGTTCGCAAAGAACGATGAAATACACGAATATGTGAACATGGTGACCGTGGGAACAGAGATTGAACGCTGTAACCCCCCCCCTGAATTATTTTTAAATATATTTAATATTTATTTAATTTTTATTTTTATTTTTTATAATTTTATTTTTAATATAAATTTTATTTAATCGTATGAAGTTCTAAAAATCGGACAAGTAAAAAATAGAAAATGTGGTAGGTAATTTACTGCGGACAAGTAAGAAGGAAATTTGGCCATGTGATCGTCTAGTGTCCTACGTTGTGAATAGTAAACCAACCTCGTTTAGTAGAAATAAGGGATGTCTATCAATAAAAACTAACTAACTAATAAACTCTGTTGAATAAAGAACAAACTCACTAAACGTAAATGGAACAAAATAACCATAAGTAATAGAAATGACTGACACTATTTTACACAAATTTAAATGTCTGTTAAAATTGTAAACAAAAGGTAATTATGAAGGAAAAATAAGCAATTATGTCTTGTGTCAAGGCTAGGGCCCCACCTCCGCCCTGGAGTTTTCTCCCTGGCTATTTACCAGTAGCTGTGTCTCTCGTTCCAAAGACCCTAAGAGACTCCAACACGAGACAGTTGAGTTTACTTGTCAAGAGTCGGTAAGTTATGTAATGTTATTCAAAGGGGAAAGAGGACGCATGAAACCAGGTATACTAGGTCTCTAATTGCCCTATGCTGACCTTTCATATAGGTTCAGGAGGAAAACTACTTTAATAGTTATTTGGGTGTTTCTCAATTTTACTGAGCGCGTTTAATTATTTATTTAAAATGTTCAAAGCAACCCTGGTTTCTAATTTAATGGGATCTAAGAATTGCAAAATATATACACCCAATTCAACTTAAAGTTGAGCCATTTATAAAACAATAATATTCTCACAATTTAATTCAAAACAACAACATCAGTCAATCAGTAAGTAATCTGACGAAAGTTGAAATCTATGTGAATTGTAATAAAATGTTATTATAATAAAACGTAAACCAAAGAATATTTATTTTATAAGTATTACAAGTAGTTTATTTTCTCGTAGTAGACAACTACCTATGGATCGCTTTTGGTCGTAACCTGTTTTGATATAAAGTACAATGATAAGTACTCATTTGCCCGTATTCAATCTCAGCAAATGACAGATTTAAAAATGTAATAATTGCTATCATTTAAATACACTTATATTATAACATGACCCTTCTATTTAATACAAATCGGGTAGTTTATATGACTTTCCTATCAAGTTTAAAGTTTTAATTAAAACACTAACAAGTCCTATGCAAATCCTAAGCCCTAATAGCACAAAGTAACGGCATATCAAACTAATTTCCTAGCTAATCTAAACTATTCTAATACGAACCTTGAGGTGAAGCCTCATAGTTTTCCGAGGTGCAATGGAAAACTACTCTAGTCTAAACTAAGGGATCGAGGCGGCAACCTCTGTCTAGCTATAAAACCTAATCCTAGGCCTCCCTAAGAACCTCATTCGCGACCGTAGTCAGGGATGCTCCTGAGGTAGGACAGAGAGATACGTTTGGAATATATAAATATATAGATAAGACCAGCACCACCGATCTTACATGCACTGACCCAGCAGATACACCAAGACCGGGTACGCGCTGTGGGATAGTAACTCGACTGTCAGTTAAGACAAATATAAATCGAGTGCCAGGTCGAATCCCAACGCCTGATCCCGTCCTTTCGGACGTTAAATCTCCACACTGTCGTATAGCACCGTTAGGTTTCAGGTGAGGAGACCGGGAACCTCGTCCCGTACAGTCCCTACTTTAAGCAGATACAAAACTAAGAAACTAACGTATTCTATAATCGCAAACTCCAGAAGATTTAGTAGAAAGGAAAGGCTCCGGAGAGTCGCCCCGAGCAGCCTAGGTAGGATGGATATGAGGAATGGCTCCGGAGAGTCGCCCCGAGCAGCCAAGGTAGGAAGGTTATGAGGATTGGCCCCGGAGAGTCGCCCCGTGCAGCCAAGGTAAGAAGGTTATGAGGAAAATCACAAAAGGGAATTCGCGAGCACAGAACACGAAATAAATAAAATGATAGTAAGCACTAATAATCAAACATTATTTTAAAACTAACGCACAATAAAAGCATTTTGAATTAAATAGTTTAGATTAACTGTGAGCCGGTCTCACTTACTTGGAAAAACTTCTGCTTAAAAGACACGCGTTTGCGAACGGTCAAGATCTCACTGATCCCTCTCCTGCCCAAAGCAGTCCTATTTAAAATCCCATGTTCCATTCCCCGAAAGCAAAGCACTCCGACACAGTAGAAAAAGAGAACAGTAGGTCATCCCTAGCAAACGAAACTAATGCTGCTGTGTTTGCTCAGCCGCAATAATATATTATGAGAAAGTTAAGTATCCATAGGTTACGTCTAGATTTATCATGTAAATGCAATGATTGATAATCATCCTTTAATAATGTCAGATGAACCATACAAAATTAAATAGATCATTTAGAGCCATGTCCGTAATGATTTTTACTAATAACCATATTATATAGTCATACAGTTTTACAGATTGATGCCTCCATTGCAACAACATAGTGCCAAGACACATACACATCATCGAACCCGTCTCTACAAGAGCTCTCCTCCAGTCAACATTTGAACGACCGTGAGGAACATTCAGTGATCAATCAGTCAAGAGTGAAGTTCAAAAACAGAGTAAATAATATGAACAATGGTTAATATTTGTAACCATATTTAGTCATTTGTTTAATAATATGTATCACAATAGTTTTGTAACATATAAGTATGTATGATTATTGTTTAATTATGAAAGACGGGTTCTGTATGTCAAGATATATGTGTCGCACATTCGCAGGCTCAGCACTGCACGCATCATAGACGCAAGTCAAATTAGTGTACTGTTTTCTGTTTCAACTGTGACATTCTTTCAGCCAATTGACACCATGTCGGCCCTTCAAAGTCTTAGCGTAGGATTGTTATTAAACACACAGCGTTGATTTATTATGTGCCGGTAAACTAGCTTTTGCTCGTGACTTTGTCCGAGCTGAAATTAAATTAAATAATTTGATGTAATAGTCCATAAAAATATTATTATATTTGTGAATTTGACCGATGAGAAGCCTTGAATCGGTACAGCTCTCTCCCCGAATATTTACGTAAGGTCAAAATAATTTATTTTAACTGGAGGAAATATTCCAACAAACATACAATTCACAAATATATGAACTGAAAATATAATATTCATATTAGTTAAATTTATTTAGCATTTTGTCCTGTGAGTGTGTTTGTGGCGTGGTGTATATTTAAACCAAAAATAAACACTCAAAACATAGAATGGAATTTTTCAGACCACTAATGTCCTAATTATGAATAATCATAAATCTTCACAAGGCAATCTAGCTCAGGATAAAGGAACCAGGTTGTGAGGCTGATCTACCCGAGTGGTACTCGCCGGCCCCCTCATAACAAGTCTTGCTTTTCGCTTGGCGACTAAGAAATGTGATTGCCGAACTGCCTCTCCCCAAACCAGATTACGTTAATAGCTAGGAGTCATAACCATCCACTAATCAGAAATCAAGTCTGAAATTTCCACTCAAAATAATGAATATTATAAATTTGGAGAATGTGTAGTGTAAAAGGTTTGGCTTCAGCCTGTTGGCTGCGTGTGTAGTATGACGTTCCAGTGCCAGCATTAACGCCGAATGTCAATCTGACCTGCCACACACTTGACCAAAACACAATGATTGGTATCAATCCAAAATGAACACTGAGAAAAACACAAAATTAACCTTTGGTTAGTGTTAACTCTGTTATGATGTACAATATTAATCTGCTTTTACCAAAATCAACCTTGGGCTAGTATTAATTTTGTTGCAGACAATATCGTTTGTTGTTATTTGAAAATAATACAAAATTAACCTTTGTTTAGTATTAATTTTGTAATTACAAAGTAATAATATTATTTGTTGTTGTTTTAATTTCAATTTTTATTCTTGTTGTGATTTTTTTATTTTCAATTAATAGTGGTCACATTTTGAACTAATATGCGTTCTTTACAAGTGCGTGTTGCCCTAGCATCATCCGCACGGAAACACCATTTGATGTGTGCTGTTCAGAGGTAAAATGCCAATAAACCGTCCCCATTTCTATGAAATGTGGTACCATTAAAGCTCTTGTAAACAAATTCACTACTTCATTAGACATGTGTAGATCTACCTGACCTACACCAGTACATACTCATGTCTTGATGCAAATCAGTGATGAAACTTTCATTCCTCACTCTATTTGTCTCACAGAACTTGATTCAACAATGTGCATTCTTCCCCATTCTCTCTTCCATACCTGCTTTAAATAATACAACAGATCACGTTTGAAATGTAAGACGTACAACCAATATAGAAACATAATAATTTACTGCTTTAACCTTTCAGGGGTCTCTTTTCCTTCCAGTTAAAACAAAACTACTTGAAAACACGATTATAAACACAGAGCCGTAGAAAACGCTATTAAATATAAAAGTATATAAATATATTTTTTCAAGTAAAATTACATTACCTATATTAATTGTCATTTGAATATTAAACTTACATTACAGAGAAAATATTGCTTTCAAAACATTTTGCCTTAAATATAAACGCATCCTATTATTATAATTAACTTGTTAGTCAAAATAAAATTATATTCAAAAATAACAGTAAATTACTATCTATTACCACCCGATTACTAGAAGGATCATGCTTCTTAACACATAAATTATTAACATTAATACAAAAATAGAACCATAATGTCACCAGCGCTGAGTGTACCTATGACACGATTTATGAACATAATTATGTAACATCACTCATTAGTTAACGACAAGCAGGTCGGACGCAATTTAGAGTAGCGTAGTTTTCCAGTGCATAAGTGCACAGCTGATCAAACTAAATATCTAACATCTCATAAACAGTAGGCACGAGGCAAAATATATTCTATATTGCACTTTCACTAAAAAAAACTACTTGCGCTCAGTAACAACTGACAACTCTATCCACACATACGCCCCAAAACCAAGTCAATCCGACCACTGAGAGCCGATCAAAATAATTTCAAGAATTTACTCATACTAACAAGGCAAGTTAAATCAAGACTTGTAAAAAGTCGATGTTAAGCGGCCATCATGTGAACCTTGTGCGATTAGACTTATCAAATTCAAATTCAAAATCAAACATTTATTCAGTAAATATACCGCAATGTAATGTAATAATTGGCACAAGTGTCAAATAAGTATATTAAGTAAAAATCTGTAACAGTTATTAAGGTATCGTCGTTCCTTAAGTTTATTTTAGGGTTCCGTATTCAATGAACAACAAAGGCAACGTTACCACTATACTACAATATACCTACTATACTACTTTTAGGGGTAAGTTCGCCTTTATTCTCCTCGCTGTGTATTCGTATTTCTATTTTTTTTTAATGTGCAGTAAAGAATCTCACACACACATACTATAGCTAGGCTTTCCATCTGCTCGTTCGTCACAAGAACGTATCCTGAGAACCGCACTAGACCGAAAACTGAATTTTAGATCAATTTGTATCTTTACTTCCGCTATAATAATAAATATAAAAAAATCAAACCATAAACCAAACCCATAGATGAAACGTATTGTTTTCGCTTTCGTTGTAAGTAGCCTTTAAAAGCATACCAATCCCAACCGAAACAATCACGGAAAACCAGTCCAGCGTGAGTCAGTATTATGAAAGCCAAAAACTAAACAAGTAAATTCTTAGAACCATTCAGTTGAACGTTCAGAGGTGTACGGAACCCTCAGCGCGCGAGCCTGTTTGTCACCTGGGAGTATTTAAATTATTATGAAGCACTGTTCCAGCGGAAATGTGATTGATACATAATGTTAATAACTGAAAAAGTAACACTATAATTTCTCAAAATTCAAAAGTAACCGACCCACCAAATAACAATATAAAATACTCAAGATAAAATCATTATTGTATTAAATTAAATTAAGAGTGCATATAATTTAGTCACGGAACCATCTAAATATTATTTACAAAACACGCTTTACAACTTTAGGCACCTCTAACAAAGCGTCTCTTATTACACTCTCAGTCGGCCCGATTCTAAGTGTACGATAACGATAAGCATGTTTAGTTAACAACTCGAGCTCTGTTCTGTTTATGTTATAATTATTGTACAATACCAAACTTCATGACACTTCACTTGGAATTACTTAATGACCGCTTGGTCGCCTAAATTTAAAACACTTGTTGGGTCAAATAGACTAGGCAATTGTAAATATAACCATGGGATATTTTATCATTACAATGAGCTCTTTAGTAAAACAAGCGTTGTCATTTAAGCCGTTGTTATATTTTATACCTTGCGAATGCTCTGCTTTTAAGAAGCTCTATATTTATTTTGCCATTGAAACTCGGTATCAGTAATTATTGTGCGAGCCAGCTTTACAGTACATTAATTCATTTGAGTATCTATCAAATGTCACATTTAGTCCTTTCCCTTAAAATTATTTAATTAGGATGAGATTTGGTTAAAACTAGTCTGGCGTTAAAATGTTTTATATTGTTGAGAGCTCCTGCATCATTGCAACTTGTGCGTTACCGACCCAATACGAGCTAAAAATATTCAATATTGTATGTAACTAATTAATAGATTAATGAACTTTCCAGTTTGATTTCACTCAAAACTTTGAACCGATAGCAAATATTATAAATTGTGAACTTTAAGCCCAATTGCTAAGACTGATTCAAACAACATACACACACTTATCTAATTTTTCTAAATAATACGACAAATACTCTCCTGCCCTGATCCTGTCAATCGTTAAAAGGGTAATTGGAAGAGATCCATTTAAGGGATAAGTTCGCCTTTGTACAACTTATTATCCTGTTCTGTTATTTTTATGTACAATAAAGAGTTTTACAATACAATACTCTCCCCAGACTAAGTACGAGTAACCAATTCTAAGCAGGCTAAAATTAATTTCTCTCCCCCAATTAATAGAATTTTAACTAATTTACTCTCTCCCCATCTTACAAAGCATCACAAGCATCACAAGACAGAAAATACAACAGATCATGAAAAACATCGTGAGGAAACCTGTACGCGTCCTCAAAGCAATTCAATGACATGTGAAAGGCAATTTCAAACTGGGCCAAGTCCGTATAAAAACTACTGTCATAGCCCTTTCATTTTTAGGGGAGGCCTGTGCTCTATAATAAGATGCATACTGGTTTAAATGATTATGATGACTCTCTCCCCCAACTATAAAATTGTAAATATCTAATTTCTGGTTTTATTCAAATACAAGCCGTTACCCGCGACTCCACTTCCGTAGAATTCGCTTATCGCTATCCCGTGTTAACATGCAATTTTTGCGGTATAAAACTAACCTATGTCTCTTCTTCATCTAAATTGGTTTAGCGGTCTAGACGTGAAGAGATAACAAACAGACTAACAAACTTTTGCATTTATAACATTTGTGTGATACTTATAATAATATGGGCAAGGCCTATGTCCAATAGTGGACGTCCCACACCTGTTATATGACGATGATGAAGATGATGTATTTAATAAAAACAATATTTTTCTAACACATTTGTTGATAGAAATGTTTTTTTTTTTTTTTTTTTAGTACTGGTTCAAATAGCATAAACTAAATGTAAGAATTTAGGAATACTTAGATCTGTAATGCACCAATTCAAGATCCTAGCCGCTAAGAACTGTATAAGTCTAGTGACACTCGTAACCCAATGGTGTAAGGCTGACAATTTGTGTGCGCTAAAGAACTGCACTACCTATGTTTTTTTTTTAAAACGGACAGACATGCTAGGCACCTGAACACAACACGTGTTGTTAAATACGGTCTATTGTCTATGAACAGTGGACGTTTCTCGTAAATTTTGTTATGTCCCTCAAAGAGTGATCTGACACAAAAAAAAGTTAATAACGTGAGTTTTAAATGAGTTTAAAATTTCATTGAAATAAAGATACCTTTGGTGAACTAAGCTAGAAGTGAAATATGAAACAAACCAAGTAAAGTGAAAGTATTTGAACTAATCAATTAATTAAACACTACAACAGTTAAAAACACATCCCTTATCTACTTTCCATTCTCACGACAACAAATTGACTGTAAAACAGTCATTAACGTAACAACCTAACTTGTCCGAATAAATGACCATAACTTGAAAAACATTATAAACTAAAAAATCAATGTGTGTTGAGACTAAAAACAGATTAAATTAAACCCAACTATATCCTGGTCACGGTTTCACCAAATTGTAACCCCCCCCTGAATTATTTTTAAATATATTTAATATTTATTTAATTTTATTTTTTATTTTTTTTATAATTTTATTTTTAATATAAATTTTTATTTAATCGTATGAAATTCTAAAAATCGGACAAGTAAAATAAATAGAAAATGTGGTAGGTAATTTACTGCGGACAAGTAAGAAGGAAATTTGGCCATGTGATCGTCTAGTGTCCTACGTTGTGAATAGTAAACCAACCTCGTTTAGTAGAAATAAGGGATGTCTATCAATAAAAACTAACTAACTAATAAACTCTGTTGAATAAAGAACAAACTCACTAAACGTAAATGGAACAAATAACCATAAGTAATAGGAATGACTGACACTATTTTACACAAATTTAAATGTCTGTTAAAATTTTAAACAAAAGGTAATAATGAAGGAAAATAAGCAATTATGTCTTGTGTCAAAACTAGGCCCCACCTCCGCCCTGGAGTTTTCTCCCTGGCTATTTACCAGTAGCTGTGTCTCTCGTTCCAAAGACCCTAAGAGACTCCAACACGAGACAGTTGAGTTTACTTGTCAAGAGTCGGTAAGTTATGTAATGTTATTCAAAGGGGAAAGAGGACGCAAGAAACCAGGTATACTAGGTCTCTAATTACCCTATGCTGACCTTTCAAATAGGTTCAGGAGGAAAACTACTTTAATAGTTATTTGGGTGTTTCTCAATTTTACTGAGTGCGTTTAATTATTTATTTCAAATGTTCACAGCAACCCTGGTTTCTAATTTAATGGAATCTAAGAATTGCAAAATATATACACCCAATTCAACTTAAAGTTGAGCCATTTATAAAACAATAATATTCTCACAATTTAATTCAAAACAACAACATCAGTCAATCAGTAAGTAATCTGACAAAAGTTGAAATCTATGTGAATTGTAATAAAATGTTATTATAATAAAACGTAAACCAAAGAATATTTATTTTATAAGTATTACAAGTAAATTATTTTCTCGTGGTAGACAACTACCTATGGATCGCTTTTGGTCGTAACCTGTTTTGATATAAAGTACAATGATAAGTACTCATTTGCCCGTATTCAATCTCAGCAAATGACAGATTTAAAAATGTAATAATTGCTATCATTTAAATACACTTATATTATAACATGACCCTTCTATTTAATACAAATCGGGTAGTTTATATGACTTTCCTATCAAGTTTAAAGTTTTAATTAAAACACTAACAAGTCCTATGCAAATCCTAAGCCCTAATAGCACAAAGTAACGGCATATCAAACTAATTTCCTAGCTAATCTAAACTATTCTAATACGAACCTTGAGGTGAAGCCTCATAGTTTTCCGAGGTGCAATGGAAAACTACTCTAGTCTAAACTAAGGGATCGAGGCGGCAACCTCTGTCTAGCTATAAAACCTAATCCTAGGCCTCCCTAAGAACCTCATTCGCGACCGTAGTCAGGGATGCTCCTGAGGTAGGACAGAGAGATACGTTTGGAATATATAAATATATAGATAAGACCAGCACCACCGATCTTACATGCACTGACCCAGCAGATACACCAAGACCGGGTACGCGCTGTGGGATAGTAACTCGACTGTCAGTTAAGACAAATATAAATCGAGTGCCAGGTCGAATCCCAACGCCTGATCCCGTCCTTTCGGACGTTAAATCTCCACACTGTCGTATAGCACCGTTAGGTTTCAGGTGAGGAGACCGGGAACCTCGTCCCGTACAGTCCCTACTTTAAGCAGATACAAAAAACTAAGAAACTAACGTATTCTATAATCGCAAACTCCAGAAGATTTAGTAGGAAGGAAAGGCTCCGGAGAGTCGCCCCGAGCAGCCTAGGTAAGATGGATATGAGGAATGGCTCCGGAGAGTCGCCCCGAGCAGCCAAGGTAGGAAGGTTATGAGGATTGGCCCCGGAGAGTCGCCCCGTGCAGCCAAGGTAAGAAGGTTATGAGGAAAATCACAAAAGGGAATTCGCGAGCACAGAACACGAAATAAATAAAATTATAGTAAGCACTAATAATCAAACATTATTTTAAAACTAACGCACAATAAAAACATTTTGAATTATATAGTTTAGATTAACTGTGAGCCGGTCTCACTTACTTGGAAAAACTTCTGCTTAAAAGACACGCGTTTGCGAACGGTCAAGATCTCACTGATCCCTCTCCTGCCCAAAGCAGTCCTATTTAAAATCCCATGTTCCATTCCCCGAAAGCAAAGCACTCCGACACAGTAAAAAAAGAGGAACAGTAGGTCATCTCTAGCAAACGAAACGAATGCTTCTGTGTTTGCTCAGCCGCAATAATATATTATGAGAAAGTTAAGTATCCATAGGTTACGTCTAGATTTATCATGTAAATGCAATGATTGATAATCATCCTTTAATAATGTCAGATGAACCATACAAAATTAAATAGATCATTTAGAGCCATGTCCGTAATGATTTTACTAATAACCATAATAATATTATATAGTCAATACAGTTTTACAGATTGATGCCTCCATTGCAACAACATAGTGCCAAGACACATACACATCATCGAACCCGTCTCTACAAGAGCTCTCCTCCAGTCAACATTTGAACGACCGTGAGGAACATTCAGTGATCAATCAGTCAAAGAGTGAAGTTCAAAAACAGAAGTAAATTAATATGAACATTGGTTAATATTTGTAACCATATTTCGTCATTTGTTTAATAATACGTATCACAATAGGTTTTGTAACATATATAAGTATTTATGATCATTGTTTAATTATGAAAGACGGGTTCTGTATGTCAAGATATATGTGTCGCACATTCTCAGGCTCAGCACTGCACGCATCATAGACGCAAGTCAAATTAGTGTACTGTTTTCTGTTTCAACTGTGACATTCTTTCAGCCAATTGACACCATGTCGGCCCTTCAAAGTCTTAGCGTAGGATTGTTATTAAACACACAGAGTTGATTTATTATGTGCCGATAAACTAGCTTTTGCTCGTGACTTTGTCCGAGCTGAAATAAAATTAAATAATTTGATTTAATAGTCCATAAAAATATTATTATATTTGTGAATTTGACCGATGAGAAGCCTTGAATCGGTACAACGCTATAAAGAACAACACATAGCTCGCCTCACCCATCACTCCAATCCTCTAGCTTCAGGATTGCTCCAAAATGCCAGTGTGGTTAAAAGATTAAAACGTAACCACATTATTTAAGTAATGCAAGAACCACTTGTCTCTAAATTTACATACCGCCTTTCTTCATACACCTCATCTGATTATAGTCTGGCGACTGATTGCAGATTAAAAACAAAACAAAAAAAAATCGCGTAAGACTTTGATTCCATGGAAGATGAGTCAAGTGTGGGATGCAGCCTGCAAACAGTCACCAATATCCAACACGACAAAGAGTGCATAATATCTGATATGACTCTTTCTAGGGCCGGTAGAACGAGCCAGATATTTTTGCGCGTTCTACTGTGGCAGATTTATGTTAGTGCGAAACTGCAAATTACTGCACTGGTAGGCTGGCTCATTTCTATCTCCATGGAACCTGCAAAAGAGCTGGACAGCTGAAGCGGGTGAAAAAGCGAAAGTATACAAATAGGGGTCCAACCAACGAATACGACTTTGCCTCGTTCGGTGTCGAGACCCTTTGGCCCGTGGGGTGCTGTTGCTTTGATGTCTTACAAAGAGGTTAGCGGACGTCACAGGGAGCCGACGAGCCTCGGACAAAGAATTAACTTAGCTATTAAGAGAGTGAACGCTGCCGACATCTTTCGAAACCTTGCCTAAGGCACCCTAAGGGGATTTCTGTAAATAATTTGTTTCAATTCTATTTAATTTTAAAGTCCACGTAGGACGTCTACTATTGGACTTACTAGGCTTCCCTCATTCCTTCAGTTGCAATCCATGCAGTGGCCCCAGTAGTTACATTATAAATATCATCATCATCATCATCATCATCATCAGCCTATAGCACTCCACTGGTTGACATAAGCCTCCCCCAAAGAGCGCCATTGCGTCCTGTCCTCGGCTAGACGCATCCGACTTCTACCAGCAGCCTTTCGCAGATCGTCACTCCACCTGGACGGAGGGCGTCCTACACTACGACGCGGTCTCCACTCAAGAACTCGTTTACTCCAGCGGTTTTCCGTTCTTTGACTAGCTCACTGCCACTTCAACTTGCTAATTCTTTGAACTATAAACATATAAATAGCAGTAATTTAATTGTTAGTTACTGTTTTCTGTATCCTGCACTTCGCGTATGAATTACTCACTGAAAAAAAGGGTTTACTGTTAAGTAACAAAAAAATGACGCTTTTAACATAACTTGAGTGACTACAAAACTAAGGCCTACTAGTAGCTAAAAGTTAGGTTATGTCTTACAAAATCAGTTTTTCAATATTAGCATAATTTTGGTTCCTACGAGTAATTAGTCAATTTTGGCTAAACGTTGAGTAAGCAAACTCAGCAATCCTTTAAAGTCAGCTAACGTGAACTGCTTTAACTTTGCCCTCTGGCCCCAACATTGCCTAGTTCAATTTAGAGTCGATAATTAGCACCTTTCTAGGTTTTTAAACTTTTATCCCCCCGTAATAATAATTCCCGTGTAGATGAAAGTTTAAAACCTATAAGAGTAGGCTAAGTTATCGACTCTAAATCGAACCAGGCAATGTTGGGGCCAGAAGGCAAAGTTGAAGCAGTTTACGGTATCCTTTTTTTAAGTGATAGGTACTGCACTTACTATTCAAGAGGCCGTAGGTAAACCCTCTAGGCTACTACAAATTTAAACTTTCATACCAAGTGTAATAAATAAACTTGTGATCCCCACTTTATAGGTTAAACAGCTTTTCTGCAATGATTCCGTTTAAACCACTGTAAAACACCCACATAAAAACATTTACGGTTCACTCATACGAGGAGATAATATCGTTTTCATTCATTACACCCATAAATTATATTTATTGCAGGTTTATGTAAAAACAAGTAATAAAAGTTTTGCCGCGAGGACGCGCACGGGAGGGTGTTATCAGGATCGCGGGGATCGGGACTCAAAGTTGCCAACTTGGGTTAGTTTGGGAAGTGTTGTTGTGTTATTTCTTGGTTGAGTATTTATTATGCTACGTACAAGTTCTCAGCGTGCTTGCTTGAGTGGTAACACTAGAAATACACTTTCAGAACCGCATGCGAATCTGGTTTGGTTTTTCTTTATTTGTCACTATGTTTGTATGATAAATATGTATATCATTATGTACTATAAAAATACAAATTGTACTAACTAACTAACTAACTAATTTGGCTCAGGGACCCAAAGAGGGTCTTGGCCTCCGAAACGAGAGCACGCCATCTGTCCCGATCGTGCGCAGCCTCTTGCCAGTCGTCGACTTGGAGACGTCGCAGATCCGCCTGGACACTGTCCTCCCAGCGGTACCTGGGTCGCCCAACCGGGCGGCGACCAGCCGGTCGTCCCACGTACGCTCTTTTGGCAGCCCGATCCTCTCCCATTCGTAGTAGGTGGCCGAACCAGCGAAGTCTGTGTGATTTTGTTACGCCGATGATGTTGGGTAACAAATTGTACAAAATTCACAAATAGTCATATGTACAATAATAATCGAAATGAAAAACGAGAACCAACAATAGAATTATAAGGTAAAATTAAAATTAGATTTGAAGTAATACCTAACAGTAATTAACAGTTACATTAAAATACGTACATACGTATGTTAAAACTTGTTAATGTACATAGGACACATGAAATTAACCGATATCAAAAACAGATGTACAAATAAATAATTAATAAATAAATAAATATCACGGGACAATTCACATCAATTGACCTAGTCCCAAAGTAAGCTTAGCAAAGCTTGTGTTATGGGTACTAAGCAACGGATAAATATAATTATATAGATAGATACATACTTAAATACATATTAAACACCCAAGACCCGAGAACAAACATTCGTATATTTTTCATACAAATATCTCTCACTCAAGCTTCGTAGTCAGGTTCTCTAACCACTAGGCCATCCGATCGTTTAAAGGCGAACTATCCTTTAAAGGGATATCTTCCAGTTAACCTCCGAACGATTAACACTACAATTGAAACAAGGATTCGCATTTGTACATGTTTCACAATGAAGTATATCTAATAAGCTACAAAATACTTTAATAACTTGGCAATACAACCACACATAAAATATTTCCGTCTCCTTCAGGAAAAAATACACATTTTGCAAGGGTCCTAGCAATCCAAACACTAGAAATCAGCGGAGAAGAGGTCATATTCTCTTTATTTTTGAACATAGACCCGTATTTGTCATCCGCACTTACGTAACATACATTATGTTGATCTATATATGGCGGGCTACGGGATGAGGTTCAAGGTTGCCTGCTTGTTATTTTGAGTAAAAATATACAGCGTGTGCTGATAATAATGGCTTTTCGAGGAAATAAATAGAACAGCGTTCTTTGAAGTAAGTATTCTTATACGTACATTAATGTCAAGAATGTAATTTATTGTCTATTTTAGAATTGTACTAAGAAATTACATATTTAGGTGCCTACTATAACGCGGGAACGCGAGGGCTATCAATCAACTTACTCGCTTAGAGCTGTGAAATAAACAGGTTTCTTATTTAGATATTTCATGTGATCGAATGATACAAACCTTTAAAGGGTTTGTTATAAAACCGTGAGCTCCAAAATTACTCAGGTACTTCACATGGACATAATAGTACATTGTGCATTAAGGGGATTACTAACGAGAGTCCATTAGAAGCCCGACGCCGGAGGCGGTAGGTTTTTAATTACTCGAGTTTGTAATCCCCTTACGGCCTGTGATACACACAATAATTTTCATCACATTGCGAGGAAAAAAAATGCAAAAAATGAAATTATTTTGGTCTAAACACTCGGCAAAAGAAAGACGCTAAGAAAACAATTGAATAAAATAATGGGTAGCCAACACAACGAAATCGAAGTTCGTATCGTACCGTCCCTCTCACTCTCGTATTAAATAATATTTGCATCAGCAAAACGATACGAACATCTATTTTCGAATTGCGTAGTAGCCCTTCTGATTGACACTTTTTTCGAGTCATCTAGGTAATGTTAAGCTAATTATTCCAACATACAAAAAAAAATATTAAAATGACTGAAAAACAATTTGATATAAATTTATAAAAATAACTAAATTTCATGATGCTTGAAAAAATTGTATGATGTAAAATTTTGGTTTTAAACCTTAGTTTCAAAGATGTAAATAAAACGTTGGCTGACTTGAAACCTCATCATGTCAGCCGAAAGACGTCCACTGCTGGACATAGGCCTCCCCCAAGGCTCTCCACTCAGACCGGTCTTGTGCTTTCCGCATCCACCGCGATCCGCGATCTTAACCAAGTCGTCGCTCCATCTTGTCGGAGGCCTACCGACAGCTCGTCTCCCGGTCCGCGGACGCCATTCGAGAACCTTCTGGCCCCATCGGCCATCCGTCCTGCGAGCAATGTGCCCCGCCCACTGCCACTTTAGTTTCGCAATTCTTCGGGCTATGTCGGTAACCTTAGTTCTACTGCGGATATCATCACATCATGACTTGAAACCTGTTCAGTCTGAAATGACGTACCTACTTACTCTTTAAAACTAAAGTCATAACTTCCTTAAGAAGAAAAATAAGTATAATATAAGTTCGTACGGGAACAATTGAGGCCATTGTCCTTTAGTATACAGACATGGAATAACATCACTGACGAGCAAGTGTGACGAAAAATAATGATATGGACAAGAAAAAGTCACAAGAACAAGTTAAGAATAAAGTTCGAGATTCACTAACTCGCAAAAAATAACATTGTTTTTCATTGAAATAATAATCATCATCATCATCATCATCCCAGCCTATATACGTCCCACTGCTGGGCACAGGCCTCCTCTCAGAACAAGAGGGCTTGGGCCATAGTTCCCACGCGGGCCCAGAGCGGATTGGGAACTTCACACGCACCATTGAATTGCTTCGCAGGTTTGTGCAGGTTTCCTCACGATGTTTTTCCTTCACCGCAAAGCTCGTGGTAAATTTCAAATGAGGTGCGAGCCGGGGTTTGAACCCACGACCCTCTGCTTGAGAGGCGATAGGTCAAACCACTAGGCCACCACGGCTAATTGAAATAATATATAAACTTATTTCTTGCTTGCTCTAAATTTTCACGGAACCTTCAGGACGTAAGTTGGAGTCGTACTTGTCCCATGGAAACTGAACGTTTCATTTTAATTAACAAATTAGGTAAAGCCGTAAGCCAAATAGAAGAATAACTCAAACTGAACCACTCTCGCCAACTCTCTGCTAATAAATGCCAATATTTCCCTCATCTCAGGGGACTCACTATTTGTGTTCCGAAGAAGAAATCAAACAATACCTTCCTCTGTTTTATTTGTTGAATGAACTTTAAGTAATCTGAATCAATTGGTATTTTAAGCAAATACAGTGACAGATGCGTGAAGGAATTAAGCGAGCAACCGAGACAAACTATACAGATAAAAAACCGGCCAAAAGCGTGTCGGACACGCCCAAAATAGGGTTCCGTAGCCATTACGAAAAAAATAAGTAATATTTTTCTAATGATTTCGTATTTTATACGGAGTCTTCCAAGTTTAGGTATATTTTATATCTTAGGCTGCTATTTAAGAGTAAAACTACTAATAATTCTCAAGCAAACTAAGCCGTTATAGTTTTCCTTGAAAGTTGGATATACTTACTACCATCAAGATTTTTTTTAATTTTTTCACCCACCGGTTTAGATTTAATAGGGGGCGGGAGGAACGCTCGATTTTAATGAAAATTTGTACTTTAAAGTTGAATATTTCGCAAAAAAATCAATGAATCGAAAAATCATTTTAGCAAACCCCTAATGGTTTTAAAAGACCTATCCTACAATACCCCACACTATAGGGTTGGATGAGAAAAAAAAATCACCCCCACTGTACGTTTTTTTTTAATTTTTTATTGTAACATTTTTTCGGCATAGTTTACATATATATCCTTGCAAAATTACAGCTATAATATTTAGTAAGCGTATAAGATTATGTAAGGTTTTCTTATTTTTTTTGTTGTAATTTATTTTCTATTTATATTTCTTGTTGCGCCGAATTTTAGCAATTTTTTTTTGTCAGTAAGTATTTTAAAAGAATCCCAAAAAAAGACTCCTAAAACGCATATTTTGTCATGTCTTGAATTTTTATATTTTTTTATTTATTTATTGTACACACACTTACATCTATCATTACAGGCTTGACCTAATGCGACAGAGAAGTTCCAACACAAATATTAAATTCTTGCTTCAATATATAAGTAGTTAATTATTCTTGTAACATATAACATATAGTGCTACCTTTGTGAATTCACTCAAAACACAGATATATGATTAATTATTATTGTTATGCTTGCAAATTAAGATTAATATTGTTATTCTAAACATTACCAAAATCTTGCAGGCTACAACGTGACGGAACATTCATTCACAAAATTTGCATTGACATGACAATTTGTATCAACCGTGTATAGCAAAATAAATAACGAAACTCCCGCTAGAAACCACAACAAGAATTCCATATTTCTCACTCCTTTCCTTACCACCTCTTGCCAGTATTTCCTTCCACCATAAGTAAGTACCGCTTTAAGTACCCAGGCAACCGAGAAACAAGCAAAATACTCCAACAATATTAGGAGATGTTTTCACAAGCAATTTTGAAACCGCTTCAATGAAACAAACAAATAAAGCACACCGCAGCTTAAGGCGCGAGTTAGGGAGAGAGCACATTGAGGAATACAAACCAAGGGACCAAATTTTTAAATCGCGCCTGTAAAAACACTAAGTCCTTTTGACAAGCTTTTCTTTAGCTTGCCCTGTTTATTTGTTTATTTATTTATTTGTTTGGGTCAAATCTTGTAAGCTATATTTGACCCACTTCCTGTAGTCGGGTTGACTTGAAATTTGGTACGGAATTGTAGTTTGGACGACAATGCAATTGCAATGCAATCAACAAAAAGTACAGTTAATTTTTTAACAAATACTTATTATTAATGAGTTGTTTGGAAAGTTGCGTCTGTGTTAGTGTTAAATATGCTTCGCTTAACTGTATTTATGTGGACATCTGTTACCATGGCTTTTTGTTAAGTACCTGAGTCCCATTATAATAATGCCCCAAATAAAGTAATAGAAGAGTCATACACACCAATATGTGACAAAGCAAAGCCTGCATTAATATCTGATACGACTCTATTGCTAAGGCCGTAAAGGACGTGTCAGATATTTTTACACACTTCGCTGTACTGTGGCGACTGTACAGGCCTCCTCTTAGTTCAGTTCTCACACGGACCCAATGTGGATTGGAAACTGCGCAAACGCACCATTAAATTGCTACGCAGGTCAGTCTAAGTTTCTGCATAATGTTTAACCCTCGCTGTAAAGCTCGTAATGAATTTTAATTTTTAACCCTCGATGCAAAAAGAGGGGTGTTATAAGTTTGACCGCTATGTGTGTCTGTCTGTCTGCCTCTGGCACTGTAGCTCTTAAACCGGTGAACCGATTTGAATGCGGATTTTTAGGGTTCCGGAGCCAAAATGGCAAAAACGGAACCCTTATAGTTTCGCCATGTCTGTCTGTCTGTCTGTCTGTCCGTCCGTCCGCGGCTTTGCTCAGGGACTATCAATGCTAGAAAGCTGTAATTTATATGTAAACTATGCCGTAAAAATGGTAGAATAAAAATAAAAAATTTTTTTTAGAATACCTCCCATAGACGTAAAGTGGGGGTGTTTTTTTTCTCATCTAATCTTGTAGTGTGGTGTATCGTTGGATAGGTCTTTTAAAACCATTAAGGGGTTGCTAACACGATTTTTCAAATTTAAAAAAAAATAGGATGGTAGTAAAGTATATCATACTTACAAGGAAAACTATAACGGTTAAGTTTTCTTGAGAATTATTAGTAGTTTAAGAGTAAATAGCAGCCTAAGGTATAAAATATACCTAAACTTGGAATATTCCGTACAAAATACGAAATCCTTAGAAAATATTACTTATTTTTTTCCTAATGGCCACGGAACCCTATTTCGGGCGTGCCCGACACGCTCTTGGCCGGTTTTTATTTAAAAGCAGGGTTTATAGCGATGGTTCTTAGGCATGTTTTATCAAAACCGGTTCAGCGGTTTTTGATTTGAACTTTGAAGTGACAATGTCGAGGGTTTTCCAATTTTTTGTTGGTTAGGTTATCGTTAATTTCTAAAAACTCAGAGGTGCAAGCCCGGTGAACCTACGATCCTCTGCTCGAGAGGCTAAGTCACACCACTACGCCACCCCGGCTGAGCAAGCGTAAACAACAAATAAAAACAAATTATGTATGATCATGTCAGCCGAAAGACGTCCACTGCTGGACATAGGCCTCCCCCAAGGCTCTCCACTCAGACCGGTCTTGTGCTTTCCGCATCCACCGCGATCCCTCGATCTTAACCAGGTCGTCGCTCCATCTTGTTGGAGGCCTACCGACAGCTCGTCTCCCGGTCCGCGGACGCCATTCGAGAACCTTTTGACCCCATCGGCCATCAGTCCTGCGAGCAATGTGCCCCGCCCATTGCCACTTCAGTTTCGCAATTCTTATTATGTATATTCAATTGTTATCCTTATCGTATTGATTTCTTGCTTAATTGTAATCCTTAGTTTGGAACCCCGACCAACTTCCACATTGCCCAAACTAGGAACTCTAAACAATGCGTAATATGTCAACAACGCAGCAGATGGCAGGCCGGTTCTATAATTTTCTTCCCATCTGCTATAATTTATGGGGAGTGCCAAAGTTCACCGAAAATATTGAGTCTGAACGCACAATTTGTCACAATTTTTTTTACGTCACTTATATTCCAAAATACATTTTTCTACGTTTCGTCAGACCTAATAATAATTTTTAGCCCATTAACAAAAAGAGAGGTGTTTGTCTGTCTGTCTGTGGCATCGATGCTTTCAAACCGATGAATCGATTTTAACCGGTTTTTCATGTGAGAGCGAGTTTTCTAGCGGTATTATACGTCCCACTGCTGGGCACAAGCCTCCTCTCAGAATGAGAGGGCTTGGGCCGTAGTTCCCACGTGGGCCCAGTACGGATTGGGAACTTCACACACACCACTAATTGCAGGATTGTATAGGTTTCCTCACGATGTTTTCCTACACCCCAAATCTCGTGGTAAATTTCAAATGTAATTTTGCACATAAATTTCAAAAAACACAGAGGTGCGAGCCGGGGTTTGAACCCACGATCCTCAAACCACTAGGCCACCACGGCTTTTTTTAGATATGTGTCATTAAAATCTGTTTAGCCGTTTTTGAATTTTAACAATGTCGGGAGGTTTCCAACTTTATCAAGCTCTGGTTACTTTGTGTCAAGTGTCACTTAGGAGTATAAAAAAACAAACAAACACCGCAAGTGAAATAAGAGCTTTTAAAAAGATGCAGTCAAATTAATAACCTCGTCCTTATTCTACTCGTTCAAAATAATGAATGCTTAATTCCTAACGACGACTGTACATCAGCAACATTGGCGCTCTTATCCGCTTACCTGGTAACCCCGGCCGTAATATGACCACAAAACGTACATTCGAGGGGCTGATTGACTCGCAGAATTAGCTTACCCCCAAGTTGCACGTTTACGGAGTCGGTTTGGTTAAATAACAACGCTTGGAATGGTTTCACATTAAAAACGAGTGTGTACGGTTAAGGACTGTAATTCATGAGTCACCATAGAACCTTTACAAAGGAAAAGTCATTACGATTTTCCTTGTTCATTAATGCGACACTATGACGTTTACTGTGAAATGATTTCATGATGGCTACTGAATTAGTCAAGTAAGGTACTTTTTTGTTATGGTAGTAAAGTATATCAAACTTACAAGGAAAACTATAACGGTAAAGTTTTCTTGAGAATTATTAGTAGTTTAAGAGTAAATAGCAGCCTAAGGTATAAAATATACCTAAACTTATAATATTCCGTAGAAAAATATAACTTATTTTTTTCGTAATGGCTACGGAACCCTATTTCGGGCGTGTCCGACACGATCTTGGCCGGTTTTATAACTACATTAAAATTCCGAACGTCTCTCAAATACAAAGCAATTTAAATGGACCTCAAAATTCTAACACCAGTCGCGATGACATTTTATTTTATGTACTCAATCGAAATATAATGGCAAATGTTAATTTGAATTTGTTTTAAATGTGTAAATATGTCGCCTCTTACGACCTCCACGGGAAGAGATAGGGTGATGCAATTCTCGACCAACACCACACGGGAAAGAGCCGTGGTGGCCGAGTGGTTTGACCTATCGCCTCTCAAACAGAGGGTCGTGGGTTCAAACCCCGGCTCGCACCTCTGAGTTTTTCGAAATTCATGTGCGGAATTACTTTTGAAATTTACCACGAGCTTTGCGGTGAAGGAAAACATCGTGAGGAAACCTGCACAAACCTGCGAAGCAATTCAATGGTGCGTGTGAAATTCCCAATCAGCACTGGGCCCGCGTGGGAACTATGGCCCAAGCCCTCTTGTTCTGAGAGCAATGACGTAATAGGCTGGGATGATGATGATGACCACACGGGAAATGAAGTGAATGACAAGAAGATGTAAAGTTAAAATAATTATGTTCAAGATTAGAGGCCTTATTTGTCTAACATCCTTGTAAGGTAAGTCGGGGCAAGCGCGCCGGCAGGGGGTAGGGGCGCCTACCATTAATATATCGCAAAGTATTGATATTGTGCTACTAACAACATCTTACAGGTCTTAGGTGCGTGGTTGTAAGATGTCGTTATTAGTGCTTATGATACTTTTCGATATTTGAATGTGGCGCGTTTACTCCCTGCCGGCGCGCTTGCCCCGACTTACCTCAATCACAATCGTTTTCACCGCTTCTTTCTGACACACGACATAAGACGAGGGTAGAAAGGGATAGTCAGTGCTATTGCGAATGTAGTTTTACTTATATTAAATATAATGACCCGGATAACTCACGTCTTAAATCGAGTTTAGCTCGACATGTTTCGGGCTAATCCGTAGCCCTTCGTCTTCGGAGTAACGCGACTCAGCGGCTGCTGCAACACGCGCATACCGGGTCATTATCCCTACTTCCCTACTAATATTATAAATGCGAAAGTAACTCTGTCTGTCTGTCTGTCTGTCTGCCTGTTACGCTTTCACGTCGAAACCACTGAACCGATTTTGATGAAATTTGGTATATAGATATTTTGAACCCCAAGGATCAACATAGGATACCTTTTATTCCGGTAGAGGGCGCCACCGCGCGATAACCTAGATCCGCGCAGACGAAGTCGCGGGCTTAAGCTAGTATTTAATATGAGTGAGTCTCACGGTAGTTTCATGTAGTTTTACTTGTCAGTGTATTTCCCCAAACATGATCAATGCTGTTGCATGCCTGTTATTGGTGCATGAGCGGGAGCTATAAATTATAATTAACATTAATTTAAATGTCTTGTTCATGTACTGTTGGCATGTGTGTTTTGCAGGTGGTAGGACCTTGTGCAAGGTCCGCCCGGATTGCTACCACCATCTTGCTCGCTAATCCTGCCGTGAAGCAGCAGTGCTTGCACTGTTGTGTTTCGGCGTGGAGAGTAAGACAGCCGGTGAAATTACTGGCACTTGAGGTATCCCATCTTAGGCCTCTAGGTTGGCAACGCATCTGCAATTCTCCTGGTTTGCAGATGTTTATGGGCGGTGGTGATCTCTTACCATCAGGAGCCCCACTTGCTCGTTTGCTATCCAATCGTATAAAAAAATAAAAAAAAATACGAGTAAATAAATAAGTTTAATGTCAGCGTTAGACAATACGGCCTTAGATTCTTCAAATATTTTTTATTTGATCTATTTATCCTTTAGTCTTGAAAATACATTAGATTTCTGCTTCTAAGCTATCTCTTGTTATTTTTGGCGAGTCATTTTTTCTCAAGGGCCCAAACGGGTTGTTCACCCCCTCCTAGCGCGAATAAGGGGTGGGATCGATTTTTCTTACCTAATTGGACTAAAAGGGTTTCTTTTAACATAAGGCTTCAAGGGGATGGCGGTATTGGTATTGATACAAAGCATTTTTGCGTTGTCTGTGTCAGGGAAATTTTTACGCTACGCTCGTGTCTAATCGGCGAATTTTTTAAATTAGATTCGGTCTTTTTACTCAAACATACCGTGAGTTGTTTAAAAAAGTCGTATCATTACCTAAACTTACCGTTCCACTGCTAGGTACAAGCCTCCTCTAAGATTGAGAGAGATCGGGCTATGTATGTAGCACAATACGCGGTCTCAGTCCGAATTAGGCCGTCTATCCCACTAGTCCCGACAAGTGGCACTAATATTTTTATCATATTATTGTCCCAAAAGTCCCATTACCGTCATGCTCAAATGGAACTCATAATGGGTGCGATCACAGTAGGACACTTTTTAGAAAAAAATGTGCGGTAGGGTTATTATTGAAATTAAATGTTTTATAACTCAATATTACATTCCCGCACTCTCCACTGAATGGCTTTCCAGGTGTATGCTGGGTTTCTATACAGATTTTTGAGCGTTTTTCTCATAATATTTCATGCGTATTTTTCAAAAAAAAACTCAGAGGTCAAGGAGATTTATTGCAACCGAAGGCAGTTGATTCATTATTATATTTTAATTTAAAAAAATAAAATAAACTGACTGCTTAAACTAAAAATAACTTTAAAGGAAAAACATTAAATAGTGTCTGTACTCATTAAAAATAGTAATTGATAAAAAAAATCCCAGCTATCGGTCCCGACTGTAACTCGCTAGTCCATTACTTATCGGGTTCAATATTGCTTGACTTATTTTTTTTATGGTTTTTCTCAGTCTCTTTTTTGGCCTTGTTCCCCCCTACTACCCGTAGACGACAGCACTTAACGGCAAAGTAATACGCCTTTATCAATCAATTATTTCAATCAATTTTTACAAGCTTTTCTTTAGCTTGCCCTGTTTATTTATTTATTTGTTTGGATCAAAATTTTGTAAGCTGAATTTGGCCCACTTTTAACAGTCCGATTGACTTGACATTTGGCATACTTATGTAAATTAGGTCCCAAGCAGCACGCAAGCGTTGCCGACATCAAATATACAGCACTATTAGAACTTAGAGTTCTACTGGTGATCCATAAAGGTGTCAAGAAAAGATTATTTACTTATAAAAGTGATTAAACCGTTATTATACAGCTAAAGCTGTACTAAGTTTTTATAAAATACTCCGTGTAAACTTAAAGCTTTAAAACAGAATATTTGAACTCCACTTTAAAACCCTATGCATTTTTTGACACTTCAATCTAATGTTATCCTTCAAGCTGCATAGAGGCTGTATTTTGCATGTGATCACTTACTTACTACAGCTATAAGTTATAAAATGGTATCACTTTATACTTGTTTTTGTATAATGGTATATTAAAACTACTTTCTAAAGCTTATTATTAATGCGTAACTGTACACTCTTGTCAGTGTAATAGTTTCATAACTTCTGTCAAATATGATTTTATAGAACTATAATAATAAATGAATTCTGTAATACAGCTTTAATCTGTATTACTGACATGCTGTATAATTTATTTGCTGAAAACTGATGTACAGCCTATATAATAAAATTATTATATTATAACGGCTATTAAAGGGTAAAAGCTGTGAAATGGAATCCAGAAAGTGCGTAGTAAAACCACGGAATCTATAATACTCTCCAGATATCTTTTACGCTGTATAAAATCTGTCGCAATTTTCGAACAAATAACAATAAAAGAAAATATGACTTCTTACATTATTTTGAGTATTGCTGAAGTTATAGTTATGATTTTCAGATAAATAAATCATAAGTGATACCTGTTGTACAGTATTATTTAACAATCTTATGATTCTAACCTCAAAACCATAAACTTACTTACTTGTTTTGGTAATATTCCTCGTGAATTCTTCAGTATTTCGCGGGCGCGTGAATATTTTTCCACAAAACTATGCACTATTTCCCAGTAAAAATAAATCGGCACGTTGAATCTACAATTATCACTACCTAAAGTCCAACATTTATTCTTGACTTATAACTTCACAGTAAATTGGCGGCCCACCATTATCATAACTAAAAAGAATAAGCGGTTATTTTCATAAAATTTCACATTGTAAATAACTATATGCCTATGGTTTTCTTCAACATCATACTACAGCTCTTCTACAGCTATAGTACAGCCTATTTTTAGCTATACAGCAACTATACAGCTATAATAACGCATAAGGCTGTATAACAAGGGGCCCAATTTTAACTTATAGAGGTTGTATAAGCGCTTATACAGCCCTTGTACAGCCTCACTATATAGCCTGTGGAATACAATAAAACTAAAATACAGCTTCTATACAGCCTGTCGTGCTGCTTGGGGTGACAATACAATAATCTGGTAAGAACATAGTACCGACTTGAAATTTGGTACGGATATATGCAGTTTAGATGATAATGCAATTACAGTCAACAAAAGTACAGTCAGCAAAAAAAGCTTGTATTAAAAATGAAATGTTCAACAGAAACTTATTTACATATTAAATCACTGACTTTCATTTGTTTCACTTAAATTATACGTCAGAGCTTAGCTACAAATAACTCATCTTACGATTTCGCCATGCCCCGGGTCTGATTTATTAATTTTAATTTATTAAACCGGATAAAGTTGGCAATTCTATGACAGATGTTTTATAATGACATTGGAATATGTAGAGAGAAGAGCCTATTTGATTTACGTTGCCAGTCGCCTTTTTGGGAAGAGTCTGTATACGAAAACATCTAATTGAGATAGTATAGTGCAATGCTGCGCCGTTTTAGGCTGCATTCCCACAAGAGGTGTGTGAGGATGCGTTGCGAGGATTGTGTTTCTTATGGACCATTAGAATCGCTTCATTGACCTAATCCTCGATCCGCTGTCAGCTGTTTCCACTAGAACTCCATCCATCCATCCATTTTTCGCATGTACAACGGGGAGTTCTCCGAGGAGTTATTTGGGTTGATCCCTGCCGCATCCTTTCGCCACCGACCTACGCGACGACACTTCCATCCTCACCATAGATGGTTGGCGGTCCTCTACTGTGCGTTTTTCCAGAAATTTCCTGCCTCGCACAGCAAAACTCTGGAATGAACTATCGCCTGCGGTATTCCCGGACCGATATGACCTTCAAGTTTTCAAGAAAAGAGCGTACTCCTACCTTAAAGGCCGGCAACGCACTTGTGACTCTTCTGGTGTTGCAGGTGTCCATGGGCGATAGTAATCGCTTACCATCAGGCGATCCGCCTGCTCGTTTGCCATACAATAAAAATAAAGAACTACGCTTAACTGAGGATAGGTACAAATGAAGCGTTTCTATTAGCATCCTCGCAAATCTTTAGTATAGACGCAGCCTTAATGACTTCTAATTTTCATTTGTTTCATTAACACTCATAGAGTATTATTTGGAGTGTCAACTATCCAAAACCGGCCAAGAGTATGTCGGTCATGCCCAAAATAGGGTTGCGTAGCCATTACAAAAAAAAATTAAGTAATATTTTTCTAAGGATTTCGTATTTTATACGGAATCTTCCAAGTTTAGGTATATTTTATACCTTAGGCTGCTATTTACACATAAACTACTAATAATTCTCAAGCAAACTTAGCCGTTATAGTTTTCCTTTAAATTTTGATATACTTACTACCATCCTGAATTTTTTCAAATTTTCCACCCACCGGTTTAGATTTTAGAGGGGGGGGACGCTCGATTTTAATGAAAATTTGCACTTTAAAGTTGAATATTTCGCAAACAAATCACTGAATCGAAAAATCGTCCTAGCAAACCCCTAACGGTTTTAAAATACCTATCCAACGATACCCCATACTATAGGGTTGGATGAGAAAAAAAAATCACCTCCACTTTACGTCTATGGGAGGTACCCTAAAAAAAATTTTTTTTTAATTTTTAATTGTACCCTTTTGTCGGCATAGTTTGCCTTTATATCCGTGCAAAACTACAGCTTTCTAGCATTGATAGTCCCTGAGCAAAGCCGCGGACGGACAGACAGACAGACAGACATGGCGAAACTATAAGAGTTCCGTTTTTGCCATTTTGGCGCCGGAACCCTAAAAACGATAGAAGCATGCGACAGTGACAGCGGCAGGGAAGTCCTCTATCGCGTAACCTATGGAGTGATGCCACTGACAATGCGTTTTATACAGAATCTAATTCGGCTGCCCCTCTTTCCATTCCAATTCCGTGTCCCAGTTGGCAAATAAAATAACGGGACAATTTAATTTCAAAACTAGGAGTCGGGACCGGCGAAAACAAATGAATGCCGACATAAATAACTTCTGTTACACAACTTTGCATCCGTTGTGTTCATTTATTTTGAATGCTTTTTCGAAATTATCGGGTATCATGCTGCGAAGTAGTTTACCGAATAAGGCGCACAGTCCGACAAACTAAATCATATACCAGGGTGGGATCTTTGCGTACTGCGTAAGAGGCGCGCGCGTGCGCCACGGGTCGGGTCAGTGCGCGGCAACCACTGAATCGCCTCAACGTTGGGGAGGCCCGGTATGTACTTGTAGCTCGGCGGCGGAATGGCGTAGTGACACCCCCCTGCCTACACACCAAATTTCATGACTCTAAGCCCAGCGGTTGTTATTTAGAGATTATAACTTTCTGCTACTAATGTCATGTTGAAATCCCATACTTTTTTCAAAAATTGGTTCTACCCTGGTACATGAATCTGTTAGTTCAATTGTAAACTAAAATCATACTCGAGTACAGGGTCTCGATCGCGTAATCGTACCTTTTGTAGGCCAATATTGTTTTTAGGGTTTCGTACATACCTGAGAAGAAAATATTTTTTTATAAGTAGGATCAGTTTTTTCTTTTATTTGTCTTAAAACAAGGTACGAACCGATATTTTAGTGCCATCTCTTCTTGAAAGCAGGCATTGTCACATTTTATAGCTGGTTCATTACGGAACTTACAAGGACTTAAATTCTTCATCTCTTTGTACTTGACTGTACATACTCTATAAAAGTATGATATTCTAGCTACAGTATATCTAAAAAAGTAAAATAGTATCAAACTTACTTATTTTAAGTACTGGCACTTGAGGTATCCCATCTTAGGCCTCTAGGTTGGCAACGCATCTGCAATTCCCCTGGTTTGCTGATGTTTATGGGCGGTGGTGATCTCTTACCATCAGGAGACCCACTTGCTCGTTTGCCATCCAGTCGTATATAAACTTAACCTTTGTTTTTGAAGCCTAACAGCCGATCAACTATTTATTCGTTTATAGTCAAAGCAATCTACCCATCGCGTCGTCGTAATTCAATGTCAACAGAAATACCTCGCCTCGAAATTATACGACAACATTGATTTAATACAAATAGTTTTATCTTTTGATCCGTTTAGGAAATTGGTTTACATTTTTACATGAACGTTTGGTATTTAGATGAGAAATTCCCTAGTAGTCGA
Source organism: Choristoneura fumiferana (assembly GCF_025370935.1). Lineage (NCBI taxonomy): Eukaryota > Metazoa > Arthropoda > Insecta > Lepidoptera > Tortricidae > Choristoneura > Choristoneura fumiferana. The sequence continues at coordinate 1,165,354 of NC_133481.1, forward strand.
TATTCTTTACCTTTTTATAAATAAAAATTATGGAGAGTAACGTTACATGCTATGAGACTACGTATTTTAGACATACTATTCTACTCAAATAGAGTTGACAACTACTCGTACCTACCTACATAACTATGTGCTAACCTATTATTTACTTTCTTTATTATTTTCTTATACCTGTTTGTGACACGTGAGAAATTGCTACGCCTTGCTTTAAAACAAGTTAAGTACCGCCTTTAATTACAGACTTTCTGTATTATTCTCCCGTTTATAGCTCAAAGTTGCACTCGTGCAAAGCCGGAGCGAATCGCTAGTATTCTAATATTTGTAGAAATCTCACATGAGTAAATCGCTTAAATTTGAAATTTCAAAGCCATCAAATAAACAAAAAGCGAATAACCGAAAAACCATTAACAAAATCCACATGGAATAACCAAGGCGGGGTCTTATAAAATAAATGTATTGGGGTCATCATGTTTAGGGTTCCGTAGCCAAAATAGCAAAAACGGAACCCTAATAAAATGAATGAATGAATGAAAAAGTATTTATTTGACATAATTTTTTACATAGGTTTTTTGCACATAGCCCTGCAAAACTGTTTACACAGTTTGTCTGCAGGATACAGTCTCTATAAAATATAAAATAATGTAATGTATAATTTATTCTTACATAAACTATTATAATTATTGTTACAACTATTTCATATGGAAGAGTTTCTACTAAATACTTTTTAAGGATCTTTTAGTTAACAATAAAAAAATAATAATAATAATAGTTTCGCCATATCTGTCTGTCTGTCTGTCCGTCCGTCCGCGGCTTTGCTCAAGGACTATCAATGCTAGAAAGTTGTAATTTTGCCCCGATGTAAATGTAAACTATGTCGATAAAATGGTACAATAAAAAATAAATTTTTTTGACGTACCTCCCATAGACGTAAAGTGGGGGTGATTTTTTTTTCTCATCTAATCCTGTAGTGTGGGGTATCGTTGGATAGGTATTTTAATACCATTAGGGGTTTGCTAAAATAATTTTTCGATTAAGTGATTTGTTTGCGAAATATTCAACTTTAAAGTGCAAATTTTCATGAAAATCGATCGTCCCTCCCCCTCTTAAATCTAAACCGGTGGCTGGAAAAATTTGAAAAAATTCAGGATAAGTAAGTATATTAAACTTTCAAGGAAAACTATAACGGCTAAGTTTGCTTGAGAATTATTAGCAGTTTAAGAGTAAATAGCAGCCTAAGGTATAAAATATACCTAAACTTGGAAGATTCCGTATAAAATACGAAATCCTTAGAAAAATATTGCTTATTTTTTTCGTAATGGCTACGGAACCCTATTTTGGGCGTGTCCGACACGCTCTTGGCCGGTTTTTTTTTCAGTTCGCAAAAGGTGCGGCACGTAAATTAGGTTCAGATATCCATTACGGCGGCAGAGAGGATATAAATCGATTGGGGGTCAGTTGGGACGAGGCACGGAAGGCAGTGGAGAAGTAATTTATGTGTGTACACCGTGTTATTTTTGATTTCGGTTATTTTTAACCGACTTCAAATAAAGTGGAGTTTATCAATTCGGGTGTTTTTTTATGTTTGTTACCTCAGAACTCCGTCATTTATGAACAGATTAGATTTTTTTTTGCGTTCGTCTAGGAATGTTTTCAATTAGGTCCCATGAGCACCAATCAGGATCTGATGATTGGATCTTAAGGAAATCGAGGGAACTCTTCAAATGTTGTAGGACACCTATAGTAAATTGGATATTATATTTAGTGGTAACTCGCGTGTTTGCTCTTGAAAATCATCATTTGTGGCGTTATCTGGGAAAAGGTACCTTGTTGTCGGTTCTAGTTACCGAGATAATCGCGCTTGAAGTAAAATGTCGAAAAATCATTTTTCTTTTTTTTACTCTATATTAATAAGCAGGGTCTAAATTTTAATTTGACAGAGACACAAGTTTGTAAATCGATTTTTTATGAGTAAAAACATCCCTTAAAGTTTAGTAAGAAAGGTACCTTATTGTCGGTGCCGCTCTTGAATGCTTTCTGTGCGCTCGGTATCGGTTTGGAAGACGTGTCGGACGTCGGTACTTTGTCGGCGCGTCATCATCATCATCATCATCCTAGCCTATACGTCCCACTGCTGGGCACAGGCCTCCTCTCAGAATGAGAGAGCTTGGCATTAGTTCCCACGCGGGCCCATCGCGGAGCTTGTCGGCGCGTAAAAAACGTCAATTAGAATTATCATAAAATGCGTTTAATTTGAGTAAGGTAAATCATCAATAACTGGCCACCATGAGGCGGCAGCCAGTTAGGGCCTTATCACACTAGCGATTTGCGGGCGTGTTGAAAGCGAGGCGAGTGCGCAGCGAGTTCGCTTCGAGCGCGTAACGATTTCACCGCGAGCACGAAACTATATCGCCGCGAGCGCGCAACGATGTCGCTGCGTTAGCGCCGAAGACGCCCTATTTATTATACGAAAGTCTACAATATGGCGTTTTTGGCGCTAAAGCAGCGAACTCGCCATGCGCTCGCGAATTCACTGCACGCTTGCCTCGCTTTCAACTCCCCCGCGAATCGCTAGTGTGATAAGGCCCTTATTGACGATTTACGCCAATTTGTCTTTTTTTTATTCGACTGGATGGCAAACGAGCAAGTGGGTCACCTGATGGTAAGAGATTACCACCGCCCTTAGACACCTGCAACACCAGGGGGATTGCAGATGCGTTGCCAACCTAGAGGCCTAAGATGGGATACCTCAAATGCCAGTAATTTCACCGGCTGTCTTACTCTCCACGCCGAAACACAACAATGCAAGCACTGCTATTCACGGCAGGATTAGCGAGCAAGATGGTGGTAGCAATCCGGGCGGACCTTGCACAAGGTCCTACCACCTGCTGGTCTTTAGAGGTTGATTTATAGTAATAATAATAACGATTAATAGTTACAACTACAAATCAAAAGCATTTTTTTTAGATCTTATTCTTAACTATTATGTGACTAAACATTTTACGTCCGACAATAAGGTACCTTTTGAAATACGTTAATCATTTAGTGTGTTGAGACAAAATTATAGGTTTATAGTAAGAGTTTTAATACTACAGTGTTCTTAAATTAAGACTATTAAAATTAATCGTAAGTTATTAGTCGTTTTTAAATGATATCACTTCATAATCACTAAATATTTTACCACCGACGATAAGGTACCATCAGCCAAATATGTGTCTACCACCCTAAAGCTGATAATCGTTTGCATGACATAAAACAATAATGCCAATAGACGTGTCTGTCAACTTGAAAGTTCGACTTTAGCGACATATTCATTTGATAGGAGCTTGTTTCAAAATTGGTAGACCACTTATTTGTCTGATGGTACCTTTTCGAAAATATATAGTGATTGTACCAACTTTTACTAAACTTTACCTTGGATTTTGAGACTGAAAAAACTAGTTTTTTAAGGTTTGTTGAGTTAATTGGTCTCATTGGGCTATGTTTTAGCGTACTAAATATAAACGTTTGTTGATTTTGACTGTTAATTACATTTGTAAACCACAAAGTTATTCTTGTTAAAGTATTTTTTATATAATAAACAACGTTAATTCAAAACGGAGTAGTTCTTGTTTAGTGTCCAATTACGCATAATATTTTTTCCTTCGATAAAATGCAATGGAAATATACTATAAATAGAAAATTAAGTAAAAAATCCATCAACCTTTTTTTTTACTTTATGCACTTTGGCAAGGTAAACTATAGGAAAACAGTTGTCCAATTACAAAATTGTTCTTGAAACCTGAAAGCCCGTACAATCTACTTCTCAAATAGCATGTTATCTATGTAACTTCCAACAACAACATACTTTTATTGGGTGTTTGATAAGTTTGAATTCAATTTTCTCATAATCACCTTTTCTGGCTTTTGAGGTTCAATTTTTTTTTTAAATATCTATTAAACCTACATGCATGTTTCTTACATGGTTTGATAGCTAAATGTATGTAGATTATGGGGATATCAATAACTCAATACCGACAACAAGGTACCTTTTCCCAGATAACGCCACATTTGGTGATTGGAACTGATGATCAAGACCACAGTTGACCATCGGAGTTACTACTCAATAACAAGTATTTCACGGGTTGAATTTTAATTACTTTGACACAGTTGCTAAGCAATTTATAAACCTCGTAATGCATATGGTAAAACGGGTGGTAAAGCACCAGAACTCCTCAATAATGAACGTTTCTGCTTCGGAAAAAGCAATCTTTCGTAAAAGGTGACGGGCAGTTGCTATTAAACTATTGTATCTTAGATTATTTACACTAAAAAGCATGTTTTTTTTATAACTAGCAAAAAATTGAACCGACTACAAAAAAAGCGTGAAAATAATTTTCTACCAGTCTGAAGTGAGTCGGTGCCTCAGCACGAGCCAGCAGGAGTGATTGCAGCTTAATATAAGTGCGTAGGTGAGGTGGGTCACTATAGGTCCACTCCTGCTGGCTCGTGCTGAGGCACCGACCGACTTCAGACTTCAGTCGGTTCAATTTTTTGTTATATTTTTTTTATGGAAATATTCAAAAGGTTTGGAGTGACACAGGATTGCTTAGCTTGCGATATGGCTAGCTATTATAGTCTCTCGCCCACCACTGCAGACTAACATTTACCACGAACAATAAGAACACGTAACGATTACCTTATAAATAGAATTCAGAAAATGTGTTATACAACTTGGAACATAAAACAGAAAAGCCGTAAAAATGAATACAGATTTCAAAATGTAACAATATATGTTTTAATATAAGAGATAACAAATTTGCCTAAATGCCAGACAAATACCACAGCATTCGTTGAATTCTCAAAGCCTCATAATTTGTCTGCATCAATATTGATAAACATCTCCATTTTTCAATCACCATGCACCATTCCAAGCCCCTAGATATGCATTGCAGACCGAATTCATCCCTCCTTCGTAAAACCGAAAAGAAAGAAAAGGATGGACATATATTCCTAAATCTATACGCCGTCCAGTGGCTTCGAATACCTCCCCAAAGGGCCAGCAAAGTCTACTTCACAAAGTTAACAAATCAGTAAATTAACTTTGAACCGAATTGAGAACATAATAAGGCTTTTAGGAAAGATTATATATATAAAACAATTCATGACTGCATCTGCATTATACCTACTCGTAATTATCGTATTTAATTAGTAAGAATATAATTACCATACTCATAAAAGCCGTGGTGGCATACTGGTTTGACCTATCGCCTCTCAAGCTGAGGGTCGTGGGTTCAAACCCCGGCTCGCAACTCTGAGTTTTTCGAAATTCATGTGCGGAATTACATTTGAAATTACCATGAGCTTTCGGTGAAGGAAAACATCGTGAGGAAACCTGCACAATCCTGCGAAGCAATTCAATGGTGTGTGTGAAGTTCCCAATCCGCACTGGGCCCGCGTGGGAACTATGGCCCAAGCCCTCTTGTTCTGAGAGGAGGCCTGTGCCCAGCAGTGGGACGTATATAGGCTGGGATGATGATGATGATGATACTCATAAACATGACATCCAATCATCCAGAAAATATTTTGGTTTGGTAAAAAAAAATATTATGAAACTTAATTATTTACATTAAACTTTTTTTTTTACATTAAAGTAGGTACAATACAATAAAATACAATACAATTATTCTTTACTGCACACAACAAATCAGTACCTCACAATAAGTTAACAACAAAACAAAATTCAGGGTAGCAAATCCTATTGCTGAAAAGCAATCTCTTCCAGACTACCATTTAACTAGATTTATAGCACTTCAAATACATCAAAGCAGCAGGTATAGGATGGTGGCGAGGAGGTGGTTATAACTTTTCATAAGCTCCTGATTTTTAACTCTACATAATATCTCGTAGAAAATATACATACATGTCTAATAAAAGTTTATTTTCTTCTCGTATGTTATACCAGCTATATTAGATTAGATCTTATCTATTGTCGTCCATGTTCCAACCGCTTCTAGAAACAATTTAGGAGACTGTAAGCCAACTATATCGTGCCAAAGATATGACGTATGGTGTAATGCATCACCCACAAGATGGCGAGTGGCCCAGCTGGCGGCTACAAGCTTGTTAATGCTTGTATAAATTGCAGTTAGTTTACTATAAGACTCCTTTCGCTTCTATAAAAGTGGAAAGAAAACTTGAGGAATCAAGTAATCGCATTAATTGATACGTGAGATGTACTTGGCCTTGTTTTTTATTATTCGACAATCTTGGGGATTCATGCTCAGCTTGGGGTAGTATGTATAATAATAATATGTCGCAGGGAAATGGTCAAAACAGAGATTTGACAAATCACGCAGAATATTAAAATGGCGAATACATTTTTATCATTTGTCTAAAAAAATCATTCATTTGATCAAACCCCTGACTCTCTATAAAATGACGAAATCAGCCAATTAAAAAACCCCCGACTTAAAAACGCCAGCAAAAATAAAAATAAAAACGCCCGAAAAAAACGCTGCTTGAAAAGACAATTAAAAAGTAAAAAATAATTATGCGCTACCTAGCTGTTTCCCGCGACTTCATCTGCGAAGAATTCGTTTATCTCTATCCCGCGGGGACTATGCTGATTTCCCGCAAAATTAACCTAAGTTAATTTAGTATAAAGTATCTAGTAATATTTTTTTATCTAAGCGTTGTCGGTGTCGGGGGACCGCTAAGGTTAACATGAAACTATGTTGTATTTTTTAAAGTATTTTTATTTCACTAGATACGTCCAGTAATAATTAAGATAGAAGTTTCAACTCTAGTACAGTTGAGACTACTTGGGTTTAAACCGTTATCAAGATAACATTGACCTGTCATCCTCATCTCAGAAACGGCTGAACCGGATTTTTAAAACATAGCTAAGAACTACCGTAAGAAAACTCACTTCCACGTAAAAAAAGTATCGAAATTGGTCGATCCATTTGATGAGCTACGATGCCACGGACAAATAAACTAGCAAACAGACAGAGATATAGCATTAAACTTATAAGACCCCTCTTTTTGTGTCGGGGTTAAAGAAGATATATACCTTAAGGGTTTTTAGACTTCTGCGTTAATATTCACCCTGTTGGGACGCAGTAGCCATTTGCGAATTGTCGAAACGGGGACTCCCATTGACCCCCATACATTACGTTTTTAGAGGCGACCAATGATGAACAATTTCGGGTTAATACCGTCGACAGAGTCGTATTTGTATTATGTTCATAATTTATTAGCGGACTAAACGTGCGGTCCAAGCGTTTGAAGGGTTAACATTTTATGATATATGTATAAAATATATGTGCTTGATGAAGTGGAATATGTTAATATGAATACGGTATTCGAAAGGTCTTTTATTTCAGTTAGAGCGATGGAGACATATGTGGCTTTATGGAGTATGACTTTAACCTTTTACTTTATAAAACATATCGGCTTTTTAGGGTACCGGAAAAGCTGAGGTACCCTAGGTAGGCAGGTAGATAATCGCGAGTTTGGGCCCGAGATTGTCGAATTTATGTGCAAAATTATATTTGAAATTGAGCTTTTCGGAGGACGAAACACTGTGTATAAAACACCACCCACATGATCATGTAATGTTCCCAATTGGCACCGAATTCGTGGCTGTGGTGTGTACAACAGTGGAACTCGTGGAAATTATAGCCCAAGTCCTCTTTCTCTGTGAAGAGGCCTGTATCTAAAAGTGGAACGTGTATAGCCCATACTTGGTGATGATGACAAGAGTCCAAGCGAAGGCATGTCGCTATTGTGCTTTCGTCCATGGATTTCTTTCACCTCAAAGTTCAGCGACTCTGCTCTTCAAATATACAAGTAGATATCCATATACTTTGATTTCTGGCTTATTTTTTGAAGCTTTATCACTTTCTGGTCACTTGATGGATTGCCTCGTAATGACCTCGACGTTGAATTAATCTTAGTCGTATCTCTTTTGTTACCATATTATTACGCGAGACGTTGAGAGTTTCTTCTACAGAAGTTCAAAATCTGTGACTTACTAAGCTTTTGGGCTTTATTATCACAGTAACGTCAAACAGTTCAAGAATATTTGAATTTACTGTAACTGCAACTTATTGAATTTCCGAATTTTCGACGCATTTTACAAATTTTCCATTTCTTAAATTCCGAGGATTTGTTCATCGATGTTTCTGAAATCTGCTGACTACCACGATCACGTTTTCAAGAGTTTATGACATAGAAAAGTGATTATTATTTACCTACCTACATCATTTATGTCCTACTAATATAATAAATGCGAAAGTTTGTAGGTAAGTCTGTTTGTTGTTTGTTACTTCATCACGTCTAAACCGCTGAACGATTTGGATGAAATTCGGTATACAGTTAGTTTGAGTCCGGGAAAGGACATAGGATAGTTTTTATCCCGGAAAGTTTCCACGGAGTAGTAAAAACTGAATTCTACGCGGGCGGAGTCGCGGGTAACAGCTAGTATATCAATAATTCGCTTAAAAGTAAACCAAGAAAAATTTACCGGTTGAAATGGTCATAAATTATAAAAATTAACAATACAAAACCTATAAAATCGCCGAGGCATACCAACCAGCTCATACGAGTGAACTCGATGCAAAATTATGGAAAATTTAAAATATAAAATATTATTTTAGTAGCTACGGTAGAAGCAATTATGTTCCTGCAAATTGTGTCGCGCGCTCGTGACGTATCGGGCGAAGCTGACCAACATATAACTGCTGGATGAGGACTGAATAAATAATAGCTTTCTAAGAAGACCCAGTAGCGAACTAAAAATCATGTTTGACTCTTCATATTCAAATTCAAACTCAAATCATTTATTCAGTAAATAGGCCGCAATGGGCACTTTTACACGTCATTTTTTTAAACTACCAGCGTTTTCGGAAAGAAGAATGCGCTGCAAGGAACTTGGCAGAAAGTCATTTTTTTAACATAAAATGATAACAAATAACATACTTAAAAACTACACACACAATTAAATAAAAAAAATACAAAATAATAATAATACAGGGATGTATGGGGTCCCTTAGTTACAAAACTAAACACTATGCTTCTGTATTCTGTATCTGTGCAAACTTTAAAGCTTATCATTAATTATAACCTTTTTTATAATTTTGTTCTTATTTGTAGTTATATAGTCAAAAGATAATAAGGCACAATTGATTTCCATCGGTAAAATGAAATCAAAAATACGGGTTTCTGCGTAAAAACACAATTTTCTCGCTCAGCTGTAGCTCTCATGGACGTATGATAGCAAAGTAGTAAGGTTAACATTTTAGGATTATATCGTGAAAATGAAACTCATAGCTTTTATTATATTACTGGCATGCCTGCGTCTTCGCTCACGAAAAATTTGGAGTACCAAACCTAAATTTACTTTCTACGATCCTTTTTGTCGTGATTTGTTTTTTATATATTTTATAGGAGACTAAGATAATATATGTATGGTAGGTATGTAATTGTACAAAAGCCGTGGTGGCCGAGTGGTTTGACCTATTGCCTCTCAAGCAGAGGTTCGTGGGCTCAAACCCCGGCTCGCACCTCTGAGTTTTTCGAAATTCATGTGCGGAATTACTTTGGAAATTTACCACGAGCTTTACGGTGAAGGAAAACATCGTGAGGAAACCTGCACAAACCTGCGAAGCAATTCAATGGTGTGTGTGAAGTTCCCAATCCGCACTGGGCCCGCGTGGGAACTACTGCCCAAGCCCTCTCATTCTGAGGGGAGGCCTGTGCCCCGCAGTGGGACGTATATAGGCTGGGATGATGATGATGATGAATTGTACAAAAATGAACAAACAAATACAATTTTATTTATTAGTGCTTTTGTTCTCTTTAGATCAATGTAGTGATGGACTGATGGCTGCCACTGAGAGCTGTCGCGTGCAATGCGTTTCGCCGCAAAATGTTTCCACATTTAAATACAGGCTGAACTTAACACAAACCAAAATGTCAAGTTCTACTATGTTTTAATTGTATGTTGTATTGGTATTTTTACCTTAAGTTGAGTTTCTAACAGGGATGTGTTGCGAGGAATTTGTTTTTAGGGTTCCGGAGCCAAAATGGCAATAACGGAACCCTTATAGTTTCGCCATGTCTGTCTGTCTGTCTGTCCGTCCGCGGCTTTGCTCAGGGACTATCAATGCTAGAAAGCTATAATTTTGCACGGATATATATGTAAATTATGCCGACAAAATCGTACAATAAAAAATAAAAAATTTTTAGGGTACCTCCCATAGACGTAAAGTGGGGGTGATTTTTTTTTCTCATCCAACCCTATAGTGTGGGGTATCGTTGGATAGGTCTTTTAAAACCATAAGGGGTTTTTTAGGACAATTTTTCGATTCAGTGATTACTTTAAAGTGCAAATTTTCATTAAAATCGAGCGTCCCCCCCCCCCTCTAAAATCTAAACCGGAGGGTTGAAAAATTTGAAAAAATTCAGGATGGTAGTCAGTATATCAAACTTTCAAGGAAAACTACGGCTAAGTTTGCTTGAGAATTATTAGTAGTTTTACTTAAATATACTTAAACTTAGAAGATTCCGTATAAAATGCGAAATCCTTAGAAAAATATTACTTAATTTTTTCGTAATGGCTACGGAACCCTATTTTGGGCGTGTCCGACACGCTCTTGGCCGGTTTTTTTCATGGAATAGAAACGCTTCATTTACCTAGCCATAGTTGTGAAAGAGACCTCAAGATACTATCGCCATCTCTGTCACAGAAACCCCAATCGCTAGTTAATTCCAAACAACCATTTCCAGCATTACTTGAACGTCGATAGATTTTTAATCTCTAACTCCGTGGTGTGCCAAGTGCAGTCCAAGCTATTGCGGCGTCATTGTGATATCGACTGGTCCCGCTCTAACGACCTACTTTAGAACGAGGCCGTTAGATGATGCGCTTCAGATGCACTGAAATATAATATTGGATGGCCTGTACTTAAAGAATTTATGCCTGGACATGGTCATGCGCTCTCTCACTGAGCTCCGTAATCAAATAAAAGTTATGAAAAAACGAAAAAACTTGTGCTCGCTGACAGTGGAAGAGGCTAAAAACTGGTGACATTGAATGTAGATGATACACACGATAACATTTCTATTCCTCTTATTATTTGTTCTGTGTATGTTGCAGGCTTCGCACACTACGAAAATTTGTTTAAGAAAGAGTGCAACGAAAATTTAAAGGCAGCTCTCGTCGTAAGTGCTCTGCAGGTCAGTAGGTACGACATAACGGAAATTGCATAGGTAAGAAGCCAATATTATCTCGGTTAGACTTATGTGGGAGATGGAGATCAATATAAGTATTATGTTCTGTAAAAAATATAATACCTATGCTAACATGCAGAGGCCTTTCACACAAGTCCAACTGTCACAAAAACCATAAAAATACGGTCCAAGATCACGTTTCGATCTATTTATGAGTTCATATCAAAACTCCTCAGATAATTAAAGACAGGATGAGCTGAAGGGCCGGGATGAAGTAATCCATACTTGATATTATAAATGCGAAAGTGTGTTTGTATGTTTGTCCGTCTTTCACGCCGTAACGGAGCAACGGATCGACGTGATTTTTGGCATAGAGATATTTTATGGGCCCGAGAGTGACATAGGCTACTTTTTATCCCGGAAAAATGCACAGTTCCCGAGGGAACAGCGCGCGATAACCGAATACCACGCGGGCGGAGCCGCGGGCAAAAGCTAGTTGCTTAAATAAATTATTTTGATATTAGCTTTTTTACACTTCCAGCAATTTCAGAAAGACCATAATATCCAAGAAAGTAATTTCTTCTTGTTTCTTTTTTTTTGTTGTACAATCAGCTTTTTTTTTATTCAACTGGATCGTAAACGAGCAAGTGGGTCTCCTGATGGTAAGAGATCACCACCGCCCATAAACATCTGTAACACCAGGGATATTGTAGATGCGTTGCCAACCTAGAGGCCTAGGATGGAATACCTCAAGTGCCAGTAATTTCACCGGCTGCCTTACTCTCCACGCCGAAACAGAACAGTGCAAGCACTGCTGCTTCACTGCAGGATTAGCGAGAAAGATGGTGGTAGCAATCCGGGCGGACTTTGCACAAGGTACCACATGCAAAACAGCTACTGTCTGTTTAGCAGTTTCCGCACAGTTGAAATGTGTGAAGGTTCAAATCCTACGTAAGCGTAACTACAGACTATCCAGATTATTCTAGTGGGCGTTAAGAGGGATTTCATGCGGTAACAGTCCACGTGAGCCGCGGCACGCGCCGCTGCCGGTAAACTGAGAAAGATACGTGCCGCGAGAACGTGCCGCAACTTACCGCCATAGACTAGAGATGTTAATGCCACGAAGGATATTACGAGATCTGAAAATCGAAGTTCGAATCGTACCGCCTCTCTCACTCTCGTATAAAATAATATATCATCAGCGGGACGGTAAGATCAAGGGCCAGCTGGGGACGGCACCTTTCAAAAATGACACGCCGGTAGCGTTACCGTCTAAACCAGGGGTGGCTAACTTCATTGGGGCGGCTTTCCACGAGAAACGTGGTATGCTACGTTTCTATGGATGCGTTTGATATCCACCAATTATACAAGTTCAATTAAGTTATGTTTTCTGTGTTTTTTAGGGTTCCGGAGCCAAAATGGCAAAAACGGAACCCTGATAGTTTCGCCATGTCTGTCTGTCTGTCTGTCTGTCCGTCCGCGGCTTTGCTCAGGGACTATCAATGCTAAAAAACTGTAATTTTGCACGGATATAAAAGTAAACTATGCCGAAAAATGGTACAAAAAAAAAATTTTTAAGGTACCTCCCATAGACGTAAAGTGGGGGTGATTTTTTTTTCTCATCCAACCCTATAGTGTGGGGTATCGTTGGATAAGTATTTTAAAACCATTAGGGTTTGCTAAGACGATTTTTCGATTCAGCGATTTGTTTGCGAAATATTCAACTTTAAAGTGCACATTTTCATTAAAATCGAGCGTCCCTCCTCCCCCTCCAATATTTGCAAAAAAGTAATTCTCCGAGTCCACATAAATATAAAAATGGCCAGTGATCAACCTGTATACTTACAAATTAAAAAAATAATTACGCCCCTAAGCATCATATGAAAAAAAATTTCATCATCATCATCCCAGCCTATATACGTTCCACTGCTGGGCACAGGCCTCCTCTCAGAACAAGAGGGCTTGGGCCATAGTTCCCACGCGGGCCCAGTGCGGATTGGAAACTTCACACACACCATTGAATTGCTTCGCAGGTTTGTGCAGGCAAAAAAGATTTGCTTGGATTTTATTTAATAGGTTACACTCAAGTTAGCATGCATATGTGATGAAAAGAGTTTAAAATGTCACCAATATTTAAACGGATCCCTTTCAATTCATGTCAAAATCCCTCAACGGACACGTAAAACTTACCCTGGACGTGTGATGGTTACACTCTCACCGAATTGCTCAGCAAACCGAGAGGGGCTTGCGGCGTACCCTCGTTCGGCGCAATACTTATGCGAACGGCGTATGTATGGCTCAATTGGCTTTCAGGGTTGCCATACTTAACCACCAGGCTTGTTACGGAGTCTGATTTAGATTGCATCGGTATGGCTAGCGCTAGACGCCGTAGTTTTAGATTTTCGTACATCAGAATCAAAAGGTATAAGTTTTTGTGATTTATTGTCATTGAGTTCGCGGGTTCACGGTGGAGCACGCTTCCAACCGAAGCAACTGGAGGTCTATGGGGACGTATGTCCAATAGTGTCCTACAGCTGATATACAGGGTGGCCCATTTATATCGGTCAGTATGGGAAAGTCTGAAACTATACGACATACGAAAATTTCTTCTTAGGAACCATGACATCGATTTTAAATAACAAGAAAAACTGCATTCATGCATTTAAAAAAAACCTGTACTCAGCTCGGGAATCGAACCGAGTTGTTTTGAAAAAAAATAAATACTTACACTATTTCTATTTAGATATCGATTGTGTACGTCTTAAGAAGTAAATGTGTCCATGAAACATTATGTATAAAATGAAAAAAATGCATTCTTTTCACATACTTTAATTTATTTTAGTAGGTGTTCTGAGGTGTTCGAAGTTTTTTTTTTCAAAACAACCGGGTTCGATTCCCGAGCTGAGTACAGGTTTTTTTTAATGCATGAATGCAGTTGTTCTTGTTATTAAATCGATGTCATGGTTCCTAAGAAGAAATTTTCGTATGTCGTATAGTTTCAGACTTTCCCATACTGACAGATATAAATGGGCCATCCTGTATAGACGATGATAAGCAGGGGTCGGACAAGAAGTGCGGATGACGTTGACTTAATCTTGCACACAAGATGATGTTTTTATTTAAACTTCCGTTGTGACATGTAGTAACAAAGTAGCATTAATGAAGTAACAAAATAATCGTAAATAAATCAATGGAATTCAGTGAGTAAAATAAATTTCATATCGTTTAATAAAGAGATTGATAAATGATAAGTGATAATTGTTTATGAAAATCAAAAATACTATTTGAAATCATCCTATAAGTGTTTGACGTCATCGGCACTTTTGTCCGACCCCTGATGATAAGCTTCGTTAAAAAACAAAATATTTTATAACTTCACTAGGTAAATATTCCAGAGATCGTATCACGCGAACAATAAGCTTCGCGTATCATATTCAGACACCTAGCTCCCTCGGGACTCCAACGTTTCTGGAACTTAGGGAATGGAACATAATGTAAAGGCAAATTATTCAGTGCGGATGGCAGCCGTTGTACAAGTTACAATGGCTCTTGATTCTTTTCTTAGTGATGATTACAAAATGCGGTTCGCATTAATATTTTGATTTTGATATTTAAATAAAAATGTATCGCGTGTTTTTCACTTGTTCACTTGGACGTCAGCGTGTAGAATTTTACTAATGTTCCAACCCCTGCCTTAGATGCAAATCATGAAACGGTTGCTCGGCGAATGATAATTTCAATTTGACACCCTATTTTTAGTTGCTAGGAAAAATCTCGCCAGCGCGATTCATATGATTAAATTTCCGTACAGCGACATCTATCGCATATAAACTAAACACAGAAATATTCTATTACTACTACTATATTCTTTTACTACTACTATATTTTACTACTACAATATATTCTATTACTACTACTATACACCTAACGTTGCATAAGAAAATCCGCATGAAATTTCATGTCTCTATTCGAAGTGGTTGAATTTTTTCACCACTCGTGAACTCGTATAAGTAACCGATAAATTTCTAACTAAAACACAAAGTACCTCATTTCATGAAATAGCAAAACTGAAAACTGCCAGCCTCAATAGATCATCCGAGATGGACAATTAATCCGACCGGGTATCTGTGTGTTTACAAAACCAGGCTTAAAGGTCATTCACACGTGTCCCTTATTCCCTTACGCAATACCCTTAACCACCTAGAAATATTAAAGATAAGCTTCTATGAGAGATTGTACATCTTGTTTTTCTTGATTTTCGTTAACTTTACCTAACTTACTTTACGTCTGGGCAACAGACGGCTTATATTACAAGCTTTTTTTTTTATAAAACGAGGGAGCAAACGAGCAGACGGGTCACCTGATGGAGAGCGATCACCGTCGCCCATGGACACCCGCAACACGAGGGGAATCACAGGTGCGTTGCCGACCCTTTAAGGAATTGGTAGGCTCGTTTTTTAAAGATCCCTAAGTTGTAACGCTCCGGGAATGTTGCCGCTGTAAGCTGATTCCAGATCTTCGTCGTGCGAGGAAAGAAGTTTCGCTTAAAACGCACGGTACTAGACTGCCAATCATCAAGATGGTGAGGATGGAGACAGACGGTTCCTCGAAGTGCGGTAGTGGAATTTAGCCGCAGGCAGCAATTCTAAAAGTTCATCAGAACACTCCCCATTGTAGATGCGGTATAATAACTTTTATTGAGTATGCGACAGGCCAGCAACCTGTCACTATTATACCGTTTTTGTCAAACTTAAAACCTAAATTGCTAAAAGTGGCTCCGAAGCGGTAACGTTTCGTGTGCTCTGCCTACACCATTTGGGAATACAGGCGTGATGTTTGTGTGTTCCAGTAGTCAGATTAACTTGAAATATGGCATACTTATGTAAATTGCGTAACAATTCAATAATCTGGTAGTGACATCCTGGTAATCCGTCCAGGATCTTCTTCGCAGGACGGAACTCTACAACGGTTAATGCATCGACTTGAAATTTGGTATAAATGTAGTTTGGGTGGCAATGCAAGTTAAGTCCACAAAAAGTGCAGTCAGTAAAAAAAGCTTGTATTAAAAATTTAATTTTACCTAAAACTTATTTTCATTAGTAGAAACTACCTGGTACCTAATTAACATTTTGGTCACAAGTTTACAGTAATTGTTAAATTAAAACTGTAAAATTCAAACACTTAACGTGACATTGACTTGCCAAATAATAGGGACATTAAAAAAACCATTTTTAACCTGATTTTGCTAAAGATGTTCTCATATTGAGCTTGTTCGAAGCAAAAGTCTAGAAAAGTATTTTCGTCCGTTTTTCCCTTTATTCTCGCAAGAACAAATTAAGTATAAACTTTAACGAAATGCCTGCTTAAACTGTTTTGAGAACTAAACCTTCTTGTTATATTGCGCCTAACTCGGGAATGGCTGGAACAAGGAGAGCATTAATAAGTGTGTTTATGCAAATTTAATTGCAGAGTACAACAAAGGTTAGTATGACCTTAGTTATTAAGGTCACGAAGGCTTAACGAACTTTGTTACACCGCTACGAATCCAACTTGTAATATTTTTCAAAGTTGATGTGAAATACGGTCGTCTGTAAGTTTGTACGTCTGTGAAGAATTCGGCTAACGCTATCCCGCAGGAGCTTTGCAGTTTTCTGGGATAAAAATTATGTTATGTCCTTCCCAGGGTCTCAAACTATCTTTAGAAGTCAGTCGCCAGCGTCAATATTTGAGACGAAAAAGCGTGCATAAATATTTGATGCGACTCTATTCTTGGGGACGGTAGGACGTGTCAGATATTTTTGCACGCTCCGCTGTGCAGATATAACATTTAATGCAGGTGACTCTACAAAAAATTTCCTCTAAACGGTTATCAAATTAAGCATGAAGAGTTAACCGACAATCAGTAAGACGGATAGACGAACAGAGTTACTTTGCTTTTATAATATTAGTAATGATAAGATCTGATAAGAAAGGAGCTAGCTGTTTTGTGAAACTTCGTCCGCATGGCGCAGGAACTTCGCATATTCTTGGGATTTTCTTTGTACATTTATCTTTACATATAAGTGTATGTTTATCCGTTGCCTAGTATCCATAATACAAGCTTGCTTAGCTTGGGAATAGGTCAATTGGTGTCAAGTGTCCCATGATATTTATTTATTTAAATTTATTATTAATAGTTACGAGAGGCAACAGACAAATTCGCTCGAATAAACGTTTACTAGAGTGAATCCTTCCTTTTTTTCATTCCATTGTCACAAATCTTAGATGGAACGACATAGAATAGATTATTCACTTATTCTTTTCCTTCAATATGAAGATGATCATGTTGGAACTTTTTGTACTTATTTTAAACCTGGTTATAAAGCTTCATGTTTCTTCTATTCAAAGTGACAAAGTCAATCACTTTTCTTTTGTCTGTCTCATTACACATTTATCTTTTTGAATAGAGGTATATTATGTTATTTATTTTAAAACTTGTTTTACTTTATATCTATCAAATCAAGTGCACTTACTTGTAGCGGTATACAATCAGTATAGTATTCTCCAGAAAACCACTTGAGGTAAAAAAAAAATACGCAACCATATTTTCACAGAATAAACTTAGTGAAATCATAAAAAGCACTTCGCCAAGTCTAAAATATGCCCGTGCTCGGTCAAACTTCACCGAGGTGGCGTGATTCCACGCGGTGCTGCCTACGTCGTCACACCGTTGTGTAACTCGTGTAAGCCTCGTAATATACATATTCATATTAATTTATTCATTGTAAAGTCATGTACATAGTTATGAAAGGTGGTTCGGTAATTATCGGTCAGTCCATGACGCCATATAATAATAATAATTAGGTATGAAAAATTAAAGTGACTACGTATGAGTAGAGTCATTCACGATGACGCGTGCCGTGGTTCTTATTACAATGACATTAATGTCTAATTTTGACAAAATCACGCGTCTTCGTGGATGGCACTAGATATACTTATAAAATTAGGTATAACAACTATGCTAAATTTTTACTCACGCATTAACTTGTTATTACTCAATTTTATACAAATAATAAAAAATGATAATATTAAATGTCAAATATAATAATATATCAGTAGTAATTGAATGTCAAATTAAATTAAATTAAATGAAACAAAATTAAATACAATAATATTAAACAAATTCAAATTAAATTAAATTACCAGCAAAACAATAATATTAGAGACGCTAATTATAAGTACATTTTATCGTTAAAAAATCATTAAGACTATATAAATCATCATCAGTCATTCTCATTCGGGAACATGTCTAATCCCACAATATTGGCATTCAAATTTGCCGCTAGTGTTTTATATGCAACGTTTATAAAATAAACGATGTAATTCTTGGAAATTTAGTAAAAACCTGGAATTTCACTTCAGCTGCCGGATCTACTGGATTACGGGCGAAGCGGCAAGCAAAAGTAGGTTTATATTTCCATTCAGTGTTGGTGTCAGCTAGTACCAGTACCCATAACAGGGGCACGGGGAATATAAAGGGGCCCATAATCGACCTTTATTAGACTCGTATCAGAATAGGTCACGAGACACAATCATAAGAAGTCACGCAGCCTTTTAACACAGGAATTCGTATTAGGAGCATTTGGACGGTTGGAGCAGATTTGGGTGCTCCTGACTTTTATTTGCTGACATCTTATTTCGGACTTAAAGAATATTTAATTGTTTTGATAAATATTTTGATTTCGGCTTCATTGCCATTGGTTGTTGTCAAAAAAAAACATGTTTTTATTTATCTCACGAAGTAACACAATTTCACGGTCTGAATCATTTCCCTAACATCATCTCTTAAAGTAGCTGTAAAATAAATATGGCAGGTAGTTAGAACAGCTGGATGATTCACTATTTATCATAAATTATACAATGCATAGCTAAATTTAAAAAAAACTTACATTTGTGGTTAATTTCATTTAATAGGTAGTAAGTGTCAAATTATTAAGTTTAATCCCTAAAATGTTCATAGTCAGTTTCATTAATTCCTTAGTCTTGGTCCATCATCATCATCATCATTAGCCCACAGCAGTCCACTGCTTGACATAGGCCTCTTCCATGGCGCGCCACAACACTGTCTTCATCCCTATTTATGTCTAGCTAGTGAACAAAAAAAGGCTATATTATTATGATGATTGGTTTTTTGGAGTCTTTTTGTATTTTTTATTTCAACTCCAAATTTGTTACTTTTACAGGTATCCCCTATATTATTACTACATTTTTGCAGGTGGTAGGACTTTGTGCAAGGTCCGCCCGGATTGCTACCACCATCTTGCTCGCTAATCCAGCCGTGAAGCAGCAGTGCTTGCACTGTTGTGTTTCGGCGTGGAGAGTAAGACAGCCGGTGAAATTACTGGCACTTGAGGTATCCCATCTTAGGCCTCTAGGTTGGCAACGCATCTGCAATCCCCTGGTGTTTCAGGTGTTTATGGGCGGTGGTGATCTCTTACCATCAGGAGACCCACACGCTCGTATGCCATCCATTCGAATAAAAAAAAAACATATTACCGGTCCGGTGTGAGCGGCAGCCCGGGATACAGTCACGTGCGCCTCTGAATGCGGTCTGCCGCCTAATGAGGAATATTATCACCTGCGCGCGTGCTACCCTTCCGGGGCGTTTCATTAACTCTTTCTTGAGTTACATGCATGGGAACTGCAGAATTAAGGAAGCATTAAGAGAAGGGATGTTAACAGAATCGATGTTTGAAAACATATATATATATATTACGGGACAATTCACACCAATTGACTTAGTCCCAAAGTAAGATTAGCAAAGCTTTTGTTATGGGTACTAAGCAACGGATAGATATAATTATATACATACTTAAATACATATTATACACCCAAGACCCGAGAACAAACATTCATATTTTTCATACAAATATTTGCCCCGACACGGGAATCGAACCCAGGACCTCAAGCTTCATAGTCAGGTTCTCTAACCACTAGGTCATCTGGTCGTCTAAAAAAATTATTATTATTATACATGTATTTTTTTAAACAAAATAAAATTAAACACAATACCTAATCATAATGATGAACATAATTATAGCCAGTTAAAGTTCCACTTGACACTTTTTAGCACAGCGTGACGTAACCACAATACAATACAAATTACTCTTCATTGTATATTGGACGCCATTTATCCGACCACAGACATTCAATGATGTGAAAACCTAGAACCTATTGCAAAACAATTAATCTGTTCAGTGAATCGATTAATTTATTAATTGAATAGATCAAAGTATTTTTGTTTCTTTATTATTTACAATAATTGATTTCATTCCAAAGACTGTTTATTCAATTATAAAAGCAGTAACATTTTATTTTTTAATTTTAATGAAAGTAAATAAAAATCGCTTATCCATCCGCGCATTAATCGATTTTTAAAATGTCATATTTCCACCATCTCTACGCAAGTCTATGCTACTACAGATTATACACATGTTTCAATTAAGAAAATAACGTCAGATTTTGACGAAGATTTTTCAAATGAGAAATAAATATTGAAAATCAAGTGAATTTTGTGTTATTGATTCGATCCAGTGAGTGTTTATACAAGAATTTTGATGAAATTGGTTTGTTTACACTTTTAATAAATTGGATAGCCATAACGTATACACCACAAATACAGATACAGGACACAGAGAGAAAAATTACAAGGTAAACAAGAGGCGTACTTCATTTTTATAATTTTTTGTTTGATTGGCAAGGCAGTCTGAAAATCTAACGGACGGATAATATTTTTTTACCCTGGAAACTACCCAGTTATTGTCTTTCTTATAAAAGGTTTATAAAACTAAACCTTTTCCTAATAATCATAATTGACGTCAAAAAGAATTAGCTGGTTCCAAAGTAATTAATGCAAGCCAATTAATATTTATAAAGAAGACTAGCTGGTGCCCGCGGCTTCACCCCCGGTGTAGTTTTTATTTTTATTTTCTAAATTTTCTTTTATAAGAACCTTCGCCTGACAATAGCAAACACAACAAAAAAGAAATAGCGAAATGGGTCCAGCCGTTCATGCGTGATGCCGTGACCAAGGGAAACAGGGATTCAATTTTATATATTATTATAAGATAATAACATAAAAGTAAGTAGATTAATTATGTACAAATGTTAAGAGCCAATTTTTTTCTTAGTTCGTTTTCTTCTTCTTCTTCCTTTTAAAATATGGCTTTTCTGTCCTAATTAATAGGACAATTTCGCCAGTGTCAAGGTAAACTCTCTTTGAGAGGGACGTTGTACGGTGATTGTAGTTTTTGCAACTTGATAGTTAAATTCAGAAACCACGTGGAGACCACTTGCGCATTAAAAATGTTAGACACGAGAGCAATATAGAATTTTGGGATCACTGTTCACTGTTAAGGTTAATCGCCGCATAAAACACTATTAAAATTATACTTCAACTAGCCAAAGAAACAGAAATACAAAATTAGATATTGTCTACATCCGCCATCTTCGAATGCTACAAATCGAATCCTTGGTTCGTTTATTCCAGACTACTAAATAGACTTATAACACGCTGTACATTGTATTATAATAGCCACCGAAAGCAAAATAAGGATCACGCAAATTCATTTCTACCAATCAAAATCGCAAAAAATATGGCACGTCAGTAAATACATTCATGGTTTTCGAATCTTTTGCTAAAATGTGATATTTGCAACTAAGTATATATCTGTCTGCAGCCATATCTCAAAAGATTTAATCACGCCGAAATTACAGATTCTCCTATTCAGTAAAATAATTCTAAAGTCAGACAGCACTATTTTAGTTAAATCACCAATTACCTACCTTGGGATTTTAATAATAAAATCGCGGGATGATTTCGTGTTTTAATTAAAAGCGCTTAATGAAATTTTAAGCAGATTTAATTTTAGGTTTTCATTAACTTCTCTTTGATATTTTTTGAGTAAACTAATTTATTTTTTCTAGACCCGTAAATCTGGCTAGCTAGAAAATTTGGACGTGATAATTTTAATAACCGTCCTTCCCCGTCACCGTCTTTAAATCCAAAAAGATCCCGCAATATCTTGCCCGTCTTCACATATGGAATGGAAACCACCACCTTAACAGAAAGGTCTGCTGAGAAACTCCGTGTCGCACAAAGGGCAATGGAGCGAATAATGCTTCGGAATACACCTTCTGGACCGAAAGAACGAGTTGATCAGACAGAAGACTAAAGTGAATGACGTAATAACAGAAATAGAACGCAGAAAGTGGAGATGGGCAGGACATATTGCTAGAATGGACCACAGTCGTTGGGCGAGAAGAGTCCTGGAGTGGAGACCCCGTGCTAACACCCGCGGTAGAGTGTAATGAAATTTCTACACAGGGTAGCGGGTCGCTGCAGGTGAGGAATTAAACCAAGGTTTTGGTGCAACAAGATGTTTATTTGTAAGGATACTCACAATTATCCCGCTCCCATCAACCATACAAACACTGTGTATAATTTAAATCCTACTTCCTTATGAAAACTAAGGGTCGTGAATGCAATTGGCCAGTGATTTGTGATTACTTAACTATCTGTATAATCTAAATAAAGGTAACTCCTATACCTCGGCTCCGAAGCTGCCAAACCTGGCTGCAGGCCACTGTGGGCCACTCTAGGACGCCGCCTCGTGCTCGACGTCCCAGCGCCACCGACAGTAAACCACGCTGGGCAGGCCAACCAGCTCCACAGCCGCCAGGGCTCCTTGAAACACTTCTACACGAAGCCACAACAACCACACTTCAGCCCGTGTCTTAGCACCTCCTGTGGACGGATCATGGATTAGAAATAACTCCAGTGGGGTCCCTCAAGGACAGAAGGGACCAGCTCGCTTAGCCTGGTTGACAGACCACCATGAAATTTGGAAATTAGTTAAGCACGCACCGTGGAGGAAATGCAGACTTGCTTAGCGCCGCCTGGGTCACGCTGTCTACTCCACGAAGGCGCAAGACTTTGGACACCACAGCGATCTACAAGCAAAGATCGAGGATTAGAGTTGTCGACCCAAAGGGGAGGCAGGGCTCCAACGGTTTGTCCACATACCACTGAATTCCGGAAGACACTACGTGAGTCGCTCCACGTCACACACACCACAATACCCCACTGAAAACAAAAATGAAAAATAAGTAAAGAGAAACGCTGACAGCGTATTCAGACGCCTTTACCAGGTCCATCAAGAGGAACTCACCAAAAACAGAAAATAATTCCCACTTAGGAACACAACTACTCTTCAACCATCAATCAAAATGGCTGCTCACCCAAAACGCGGCCTCATGCTCGTAGAGCTGTCACTGTTGCCATGTACGATTTTTTTTTTTGAAGGACATCACTAGAGTCAAAATCCAAATTTTTATTTTCCAAAACCAACCATTAAGAGAAAATAATTATTGAATCCATATTCCTGTAAACGATCTACACAAACGGAGATTAATTTAAATGTCCTTAAGTCAAATGAAAAAACGCCGAATTATGAGATGGACAGAAAAAACATTGACTCGAAAACTCTTGCTGTCACCTGTCAAAATGACAACCTTACAACACCCCTCCTCCCAGACGAATTTCCCGACAAAAAGGAGAGAAATTCCAGCTGGCCCCCAGCTACCTCCACGTAACCCTGAAAACCCCGCCAAGAAATGAAATCAGTTGCACCAAAAAAAAAATTTTTTTTTTTTTTTTAAAACCCTCTAGACGACACGGTCTCAACAAAACAGCAAGCTAGGGCGATCACCGTTCAAGTGAGATTAGAAAATAAATTACATACCGAAACGTCCACATCACATGGAGAGGGACCACCAGAGTTGAAGACAAAAGCTGTCTCAAGAATAAAAAGTCAGCTAGACCCGCCTAAGCTACCGAGTGGTCAACGTCGGCGGCGCGGCGAGCGAGAGCGACCAGCGCGGGCCGCGCGTCCGACGTTCACACACCCTTAAAACAAACAAAAATAATAAACGAAATAGCAATAAAAACGTAACACATGCTGTTACGCAATGCTGGGACTGACCCACCAGGGTCGAGATTAGTCGGCGTCGGCGGCACGGCGAGCGAAGGCGACTGACGCGGGCCGTGCGTCCGACACCCACCTACTCGATTAAAATTTAAAGTAAAAAAGTTTGTAAAAAAAGGGCATAAATATGCCTGTAAAGAAAATTGTAAAAAAATAAAAATAAAAGAGTTGGTGTTCCAAAGGATCATTTTCTGTTCTGTGGGATAAGATGCGAGTAACGACTATTGTCATCCTACCGACCAGCTCTACATAGAGTCAGCCCCTTTCCGGTACCACTTTCATATCTTTAATATGCCATTTTCCTACAGGTTTGCCATTCCCATCCTCCAACTCATATACTAATTTCGAGAGTTTCCTAACCACACGACATTTTTCATATTTTGGGGCCAACTTGGATGCAAAATACTTAGATGCGTCACTTTGTTTAAAGGATCGTTTCCACACAATATCTCCAATCTCAAACTCCAGATCTCGCCGCCGCTGATTGTAGTATTTAGCATTTATTTGGTGAGCCTTCGTTAACTCCTCCTTAACCTCAGCAAACACCTGTTTAAGCTCGCCCAAATTATTGTAAAGGTCACTACGTGACGAAAAGATAATTTCATTAAGGTCTTCGAAATCTTTGTAAATACTACCATCAGCCACAGCCTCACGTCCATGCACTAAAAAGAAAGGGTATAACCCGTAGCTAAACTCACAGATGTATTTATTGCAAATTGAATTTTGTGTATATTAACGTCCCAGGTACGATGGTCGGTACCGACAAAACTAGAGACAGCTGTCAAAATAGTCCGATTTTGTCTCTCTACGGGATTAACCTGAGGCGTATAAACAGGCCCAAAATGTACTTGAGGTATTTGATATTTGCGGTATAATGACTGAACCTCGTGGCCGCAAAAGTTAGAAGCATTGTCAGACATAATTGTTTGTGGAATTCCATGGACAAGAAACACATGATCCTCGAGCCGTTGCGCTATCACCTTACCGGTGGCACGGCGTAAAGGAAACAATAAGCAATACTTTGTGAAATAACACGACACCACAAGCAGGTTAGTATTTTGCATCCTAGACATAGGTAAAGGCCCAACAATATCAATACTGAGACACTGGAATGGACGCGAGCAGACCCTAGCACTACCCATTAACCCCGGTGTCTTAACATTGGGGCATTTATAAGCGTTGCAAACGTCACATTCGGAAATAAACTTGATTGTATCTTGGTACATACCAGGCCAAAATAACGCAACTTCAACCTCTGGTAGGTTTTGGCTATTCCTAAGTGAGCTGCCGTGGCTCTGAGTGGTTCCCCATTAGAATAGCATGTCTTAAAGTCACTTGGAACAACCTCCTTCCAGTCATAGTCTGATCGCAGTTTACTCTTTGACTTGGTATATCGAAATAGCTTATTGTTGAATAATTTGAAAAATTTGGACAACTCCTAGCTTTATCACGACAAACGCTTATAAATGTCACAATACCACGGATCATTTGTCGCGGGTTCCAAGGTGGATACTGGCACCGCTCTGGAGAGCGCGT
>NC_133481.1:1195301-1216452 GCF_025370935.1 Choristoneura fumiferana
TTTTCCAAAAGGTAGAACTTCCAATTTGGGCACTATTCGAAACGTGCCCCCTTTCAAAAAGTGCACTTTTCAGTACATTTGGTATATTTTATGTACATTATTCACTCCAACAAAATGGTACAAAACTACAAGAAAAAATTGTGGGTACCTGTCATATACAAAGTGGGGTTAAATTATTTTTGCGCTCTAACCCTTCTTTCTGTGTGGGGTTTCGTTGAATAGAACATGTAAAAATGGTAGGGGTCTTCAAATACTATTTTTCGAGAAACTGAACAGTTTCGGAAAATAATCGCTCTGAAAGTTCAAATGCATCAACCCTCTTCTAAGTTTTGAAACAGCATGGTACCTTACACTAAGCATAGCTTGACATGCCCTTGCCCGGCTTTATTCAATTTAGAATTTATTAATACTATAGATTATTTATAATTTAAAAAGTGCACCTTCTTAGAAAATGTATCTTCTGAGAAAGTGTTCTATTTGAAAAAAATACACTATTTGAGAACATGTACCTATTGGAAAGTGCACTTTTAGAGACAGTGTATGTTCCGAGAAAGTGATCCTTCTGAAGAAGTGCACTTTTAGAAAAAGTGTACGTTTCGGAAAGTGAGTTTACGATCCTAACCCTTACAGCGTAACTGTGACAGCAAAATTACAATACAATCGAACATAATTTAGTTTTTTGTGCCTTCAACTGTTTATCTATGTTTTCTAATCTCGCCGCAATCTCAAGTGTCAATGGAGAATGATTGCGATACTGTTATATAAATTCGCCTGTTTTGAACTTCAACAAATACACTGATTTCAGAGATACAGATGGAGACGAGAACAAAAAGTTAGAAGATCACAATCTTCTGTTAACTTGTGAAATTTTCAATGTCTATAACAAATGGACAAATAATCCGATATCGTGGCTGAATTTTCTTATGAGATCTGTCATTATCACTGAATTGTATTCGAAAATTCATCATTCTCAAGTTATTTAGTTCCTCATTTTGAGACTATCGAATCGAGACAGACTGCTGCGTCATACCGAACCAGCCGCTCCAATTAAATTAAAAGTATATTTGACTAAGTAGTCAAATACACTCTTCTTCTTTGTTCTTTACGATTACTTTATTTATTAGATGAACTTAATAATCCTTTAATTACCTTAAAATCAATTGGTCATCAATGATATTGAAGTTATGAATATTCAGATTTTCAAAATATTCAATTTGATTCTTATATAATTCCTATTAATGAAATAAAAAATAATAATTTTCGTTTATTAGATGTTGATAATCGAATTGTTCTTCCTATAAATAACCAAATTCGAATTTTAGTAACAGCAACAGATGTTATTCACTCTTGAACTATTCCCTCATTGGGGGTAAAAGTAGATGCTAATCCAGGTCGATTAAACCCTAAAAAGGGGGTTTAGGGTCCTAAAAGTTTAGGACCTTCAAAATCGTGCAACAATATTTCTAAATGGGCTAACAGCGTGATTTGACATGATGGCTGCTCAGGTAGGATCCCGTCGGACCTATTTATCAAATTAACGCTAATAAGTAATGAGTACATACAGTAGTGCTGTACTGAACTTGTTCGAGATACTCATTAATTCCTAACACTTTAACTTTAAAATACTATCATCACAGGACAGTTGAATCTTTTGAAAATAATGAAAGTGGGTATATTTATTTCGCTGATGAGGAGATACGTAGAAGAACAAGGGTCACCGACATAGCCAAGCGAATTAGCTCGTTGAAATGACTTTGGGCAGGCCATATAGCATGGAGAACGGATGGCCGTTGGGGCCGAAAAGTTCTCGAATGGAAACCACGGATCGGCAAGCGCAGCGTGGGACGTCCACTAATGAGATGGACGGATGACCTGGTTGGAGCCGTGGATTCAGTGGGTGCAAGCCGCTTCCAACTAGTGCAACCTGGAGGTCTATGGGGGAGGCCTATGTCCAACAGTGGACGTCTTACGGCCGAGATGATAATGATGACGATGATTTTGCTGATCTTTAGTGTAACGATCTCTCCGTCTACCAAATTAATGAAATATCTGAGTTCGAAGAAACAATTTAAGTACAGAGTGATTTCATTATGCAAATTCGAATTAACAATACTTCAGTAACTCACTTACTGTAGGGCGAATTTCATATAAATATGATAAAATATTCAATTAAGTGTCCACGGGTCACGGGAAGCCCGAGCGAGCGGTTAAGTTATCATGGAAGCCTTGACGCTGCGTGCTGTAATGAGATTAAACGGCACGTCAACAAGGATCTCGCACGACCTCCGCCGTGACTTACCGATGCATGTGCCATACGGAATTATACAATTGAGTGAGTAAAGAACAATGTGTTGAGGATGAAACAATTGAAGCCTGCTTATTCGAGCTCGATTCAGCTCCAGCTGGAATATCATTTTAAAGATGTAATGTAACACTTAATGCCAAGGCATGAACATGAGCGTGACTTCGACAAATTAAACAAATCTTTCTCTGAAAATAGCGTCTCATGTTAAATTGTTTCTCTTGTCAGTTCGACTTAGCAGCTTATTGTTTGGTGCCGACGCGACTTGGTTCTCGAGCGACAAGACGTCCAACTTTAGAGGCCGTGTACCTCGACACAAATTATCCACGGCATCCATGACGAGCCCGACGTAATCTTGTTTATCAGTGCGGACATCGTCAGATGTGTCGTCTGCGACTATAACATCTCTAACACTGTTGGTTTACGATGAGTTTAGTGCGCAGTAATGTTAGCACTTACACTGGACTGAAACTGTTAATTCTGGGTAATTAAGTCTTTTTTACTTCAACACACGTACATTCGTGTAACTATTGAATTTTAAATCGCCATTGTAGGACGATTCATTCATTATAATTTACGTCGTGTTGAATTGCAGTTATTCTTATCAAGCTTGAATATAAGGCTAACAATTTTCTAGTTTCTTCTAACACGCCTTCATATTCTATTCGGTGATAAAGAAAGATTGCTAATAGCACAAATAACCCAATCTACGATTCTAACTAACAGTGATAATGCTTTATACGGCAAGCAAACAAGCCGAGGAGGGCTTCAGGTCGTTAGCATTCATCGGTCCAACACCGGGTCGAACGGGGTTATGCTAGGATTACACAGCAAATTCACTCAGGGATTATGGTGCAGATAATATATCCAAACGACATAAACTGTAATTTATTGATCACAAATTGCTAAAAGTAAAATTAGGTCGCTGTGTGGCCAAACATTGATGAGCTGACAATATTCTGTGAATTTTCATGAGTCAATCAATAGTAATCACTGTTAGTAATTGAATATCTTATTTATCTTATCTTTGAATGATTTTGAACTACTGAATAATTTAATTTGTGGATTTAGCTAGCAGCAGTGGGATAACGAATGTTCTTTAAATGTTCAAGTCATGATGGCCAAATTAACATGTAACTCTTGGCTGGCAACACCGAAAACTCATTTATTTCCATCGTTTGAAATTAAAAAAGATATTAGTCACTGAAAACCACTTTTCACAAGGAGGGTGCGAATTGAATCAAAATGTAATTTGATAAAAAGCGGTGAGCGACTCGAGTCGACGTCAATTCGGCGAAAACCTTGAGTAGAAGCGATCATTGTGATAATGGATTTAATATAAAGATAAGGCAGGTGATTCGAGGGGTGCATCTGTTTAGAAATTTCCCACTTTGAAATATCAATCAACCTGTTAGGCCTCATTTGCATAGTTTAGAAGCAAACTGAAATAAACTTCTGGTCGCTGATTCCCAAATCGAGAAATAGAATAATTTAAGAATTTGAAGCGAGAAACAAGCTCATTTCAGAATTAATTAATAATGGAGCTTTATTACATTTCGCATGTTATAAACTCTTACATTCTACCTCGCAACCTCGTTCAAAAATTTCATCATCTAACTCCTAACTTGGCGAGTACTCGAATTGACCGTTTTCAAGCGAAGTAAATTGTTAAACAAAGAACTGGATAAGGCACACAACGAAAACAAAAAATACTCAACATTCAAAGCCACCTAATTGTAAAAGGGAAGCAGGAAAATAATTTAATATAGGTAAAGCGCGATTCATTTACGAATCGGATGTGTTGCGAGTTGCGAGGCGGGTGCCCGCGGAAGTAAGGGCCAATTAAAAGTCCGACTACACTCGCATGATACTATACTGCACAGCTGGATAGTATAATTACTACTTAACAAACAACTATGTTCAAAGCTGTATATTTTAAAGACTGCTATCGAATGACCTCGTTCGTTGACGACATTGAAGAGATAACATCGAGATATTTGGTTCAAACAACATTATCTTGAATCTTTTATAAACAGAACTTCAAAATATAAATATTATCTCTTGGTTTGGTAAAAGATATTCCTGAAAAATAAATGAATAAAACATCTTCAGGTAATTGTAAACTCGCAAACAAAAAAGTTCTTGTTAGTTTACTCTTGAACGAGAACGATTACATAATAACAGCAAAGCCGTGACTTAATAAAGTAGTTAGGGTCGTTTGTCGTACGCAGACACCCAATAAGCGGAACGCTAACTTTAGGAACTTGACCTTCCAAGTTCAGTAGCGGGCACCACCCGCCCCGCCCGGCCGCATCTCTACCCGCATTGCAGGCAAGCCGAGGAGCGCTTCAAATAAAGCACCAGATTACCAAACCCGTGTCAACCAAACTCCTTTAAAAATCCCTTGATCTTATACAAAGATTGCATATTCATTCCGTCCGAGTAAACTCAGTAAGAGCAAGCCAGAGAGGATAAAATAGCTCTTATAGGTTCAAGGCGAAAAGTAATTTGTTTTATCTTCAATATTAGAGGAAGACAATCCCTGTTACGGCGGGGATAAAGAGCCCCTGCTGTAATGGGTTAGATACGGGCATCAATAAGGCTGATAGAACCTCAAGGTGCAGGCGGTGTTCATTCACACAGAGGTCAAGGTAGCCTTAATGCGTTTACTGCTTATGGCCTTGCGCATTTTATGGTCATCGCTGGCACTGAAGGACAGTTTCACCATTATTTTAAATAACGCAGATGGCTATTATTAAACACGGAATACCTTTCATTTAAGAAGTCCTTTATAATGCATACAATGGAATCAAGAGGCGAGGCATTACGTTTTCAGCGGATAAAGGCGTAGGTTAGGTACAATTGAAAATGATAATATTTGTAGCACAAGCACAAGAAAAGGTAAAATAACAAATGGCGCCAATATCACAAAACTGGAAGAAAATTTATTGAGGAAATAAATCCCGAACAATTAAAGGAAATGGATCGTATAATTAATGCGTTTGTTTACGCTAAAGTTGTGCGTGTTTTGTAGTTTATATGGGGCGAGTTGAGCGCTCAAATACGTGACCGTGAATTGCACAAATTGTGGCTACAAAGCTAATCTAATTATGCGTTCATTGACTGGTTGTTTCGCTTCGATAAAATAAAAATTCATTGAGCAAAAAAGACAAATGCTGTTTTTAAAACTCAGTACAGCTCTGTAATCTAACTAAGCCACCAAATTAAACTCGAATTAAGTAGAATGTATGTTCATTGTATATTCACGAGAGAAGTGTGCCTACCTGTCTCACTTAATTTAGTGGGACTTCTTGCAAGTAATATTTTATCAAATTATAAAAAAAAAAACATTACATCTGTTTATTCCATAGTCATATAAAAAAATTACATAATTCACCTAGCTAATCTGTATTTTTAAATATTCTAAGTGCTAGGCTATGAGTTGCCCTAAATAAGTAAATTCTTGAGTATTTTATCAATTGGGTTACATATTGTTATTTCGCACTGATGGTTTGCAAGCGAGAAACCAATATCAGTATCAATCATAAGCTAGTCCGAAATCATATCCCGCCCAAATGTGAAGTTTTAACAGCGTACTAAAACTAAATAAACAATGGCTATCGTATTATCTGCAGGTATAAAAAGCGTTCGGTATGACGTTAATAAAATTCCATCCCATATATTGTGGTTTAATACTCGATTCACATCACACGGCGTGGTCTGGAACAGTATTCGTGGCATTTTCCCCCCCAGGCCTACTCGGTGAGTCACCGCGTCCTTCACCTCTGCTCGGTAAGATCCGCATTCAGAATTTTACTAAAAGCCTCTCTTATTCTTGTATGTTTATATTCATTCATGCTCTTATAAAAAACACTCGGAAGGTGGAATTTGGTCATAGCGGTGTACACTTGAAGTGAATCTCATTTATTTAGACATTTATTCGCTCACGTCGTATTTGTACGAATTCTTTGGAGGATTTGTTTAGCGGTTTTGAAAATGATGACTAATAATAATTATGACAAACGTTACATTATGACTTATAAAATTATGGCAGTCAAATGGATCCCTTTTTAATGCCTTCAGCGCATTAAAATTTTATGTACCTACTAAACAAATTTAAGCTGACAAGGTTGTTACGACATCTATTAATTAAAATTGTGAAATAATCGTAACTAATAGCGTTGAGTTTAATTATGATTTTGTTATTAGGTTAACTGGTAAAAATATGATTAGATGTATTCAAAAACTAGGTCGCAATAAGTTCTTATTTCACTGAAACTAAATTTGAATTTCACATCTATAACGGCTTAATTACTACAATGCGAGTGAAAGTCAGTGCCTCATGACTGAGTTTTTTTTTACTAGGTACTTTAATAGGTCTTAATATCAACGACGTAAATTTAACTTCAGCGCACATAGCTATAGTTCAAATTAACTAAACCAGAAACCATAATTGAGACTACTTTGACAATTCATTTCAAGTGTTGCCAGTCAGGGTAGTGCTGTTCGTGTCGTTATTAAAAAATATTACAGCTTTGGCTACCAGTGGTATTTATCCATTAAGTACTTACGGTGACATAATCAAATTAATTTAATAATTTACTTTGTAATGTAAGATATCATTGAAGGAAGTGCAAAATCGCAAATATTAACGAACGACAATTATTAAGTAGGTAAACATTTTGTCTGGATTGGCTTTTATTTAACCCCTCTATTATCTACATTATGCTAATGATTATTATGGCCGACATGTAGTGCGGCCAACCAAGGAAATGTTGAGATAATTCTACCAATATTCACAGTTCTACATTAAATTTAAAAAAACATCAGAATAATAAGGAACCTGAGCAGATACTCTGAAGGTAAATGTAAACCAAGTTGACGCAGTTTTTAAAACACATCTTAAGTACTGAAGGAGCCATTGTCTCTAGAAATTTCTTTTTTTGCCGTGAAATTACGTACCCAATCATTTCTAATTTAAAAATTGCATCACACATAAATAATGGCGGCCGGCCGTAACCTTAAAAAAAAATATGGCGGTTTTCTACACAACTTACTGAGTCCAGTTAGTCAAGTGTGCAACAATGATATTCCCGGATTTGTACTAAAGTTTCGACTTAGCAAACCATACAACATAGTCGAATCGACATTGATTATCGATTCGCCACGTCACCATTTAATTTCATCAAACCCTGGTAACCCTTTAACTGTCATACTTGTCAACCTGGTCTCACGGATTATAGTTTTTAGTTCAGTAAATATATTACGGCAGTCATTCGACTATAGGCCTGAAGAGTTACTTCCTCTAAATCAGCAGAACTGATTTCAACAGAATAATTCAAAGAGAAATAAAATCCGTGGCCTACTCCACGTTACGCTACGTTAACGATATAATGGGCAGCAAGAGACGGTACTAGCATTAGCATGTTCTGGCACTGCTACTGTCATTAAAATTAAACTAATTTGGCATTAGCACGGATATCAAAGTGTAGCCGACGGCAAGTGCGGGTACGTACACAAGAAAAACAAAAGACCGACTGGAGTCAACCGCAAACTGGGACATAGAGCCTAATTTCGATTACGCCATTGCCACAACCTTACACAACTTACTTTCTCTGTAGAACTAATCGCTAAAGTACCGATGGGTTTTGAATTTTACTATGCTATTTAATTATTTAAGGCAATAACCACAACGTAACCCTCTCACACTTTGTTGATCGTTAGTATGTTTAGTTAAAGTGGAGAAAAAATTCGTTTAACTTATGGTTATTATTATTACAGACAGAGAATAATGAGCTAATCAGTTTCATATAGCGATAAGCACACCCCAAGGGCACCGTGCGTGGCCAGTCGCAGCAAAATGTAATGTCATGCAGAAGTCACGGTCACTAAGCGCTATCTAAATTATTTTTCGGGCCCAACCTGCGTGGAGTGTCGTAGGTCTTCACGCGTGTTTCTCATTAAAACAACACGCAAATGCGTAAATGAGCCGTTTAACACTATATTACAATTTTTTCGTCATTTTTTTTAAAGTATTCCAAGTCAGTGTTATATTCATATAGCAAATAGACGTGAAAAGGACGTAACATAATTTCAGCTTCCTCCCTTTAGCTTGATTATTATTTATTACTTGCAATCACGATTTGTTTTGGCAAGGTTCTAATATACAATTGCAAATGTCAATTTAATGACAATTTGTATTTGACGACCGGATCGCCAAGTGGTTAGAGAACCTGACTACGAAGCTTGAGGTCCCGGGTTCGATTCTCGGCCAGGGCAGATATTTGTATGAATAATACGAATATTTGTTCTCGGGTCTTGAATGTTTAATATGTATTTATCTATATTTAATCCGTTGCCTAGTATCCATAGTACAAGCTTTGCTTAGTTTCGGACTGGGTCATTTTTTGTGTCAAGTGTCCCATGATATTTATTTATAATAGTAACAACAAAAATATTTGCCAATTAGGTACATCTGGAATTGTTTTAACAAGTGTAGAAACCCTTCAGGAGGGCGGTAAATTTGTCATTCAAATAAATTTACTAATTTACTCTTGTCTTTTCATAACTCGCGTGTGTATGCATCAGACGCGTTTTTTAGATGTTTACGTAAATCGAGCCTGATGAGTTTTGCAAATACGCCGTTTCCCATTTGTTTAAGGGGGTTGCTCTTCCATACAAACCTACGGACACCCCGCATAGCTTCCACGGACATGTTTTCTTAGAGGATTTTTTGAGAATAGTAAATTATGGATATGCTCTTCAAGCAAAATCCAAAAAAAAGTAACTTTATTGCATCAAAAGTGCAGCGTGATGCAGTAAATTTTGATGCATTTTACCATTGTATGAGTACAACTGACAGTGTTCGCAGCGAGCATGTAGTGACATCTTATATGGGTGCGTGAGTCAGTGTCACAAAATCAAACTATTGTAAATAGGTATCGACTATTTCGTTTGGTCACGTGACCATCACCTTTGGCTCAGATAATACGACAACTAAATGAAGAAAGCATGAGATCACTGAGAGATCAAGTTCAAGTTTCTGAGTCTAGTATTTTCTTTTTTGTTTTTAAATCTGTTATTTTCGGAAGTTGAAACGCCTAAACTATTATTTCTGATTAATGCAAGGACACAAACTTTAAGTAGGACGAAAACAGGTAAGTTACTTTTAAAATTGTCATTTAAAATAATAATTATTTAAGTAACAGACCCAGTCCTCGGCAAAAAATATTTCATTGCATACTTTACATACATTATAATGCGGTGCTTCGATCTAGGACAATGGTTTTTAAATTCAACTTACAAATTCTGAACAGATATTGGTTATTTACTCTTACGTAGACAGTAGCGCCACTAATTTATATAAAGCATATATATTCTCACAATAAAAGGTGATAGGTGTAATCACTAAACTAATTAGTTAAAAAATAAGGTCTACATTCAACATACATTGCATGTGTATGAATATCAAGTTTTACAGTGAGGCTCAAATAAATTCCTACATATCACGGCATTTTTACGGCCGCTAAATCTAGGCTCAGTGAATAAAAAGGTTTTCACAATCGAAGTACTTTTCGTACCACCTTTTTATTATTATTACTGGCTAGATAAGTAAAATTTAAACGTCATTATAATACATTTTGTCACAACGTCAAGTCAATGAGATTGATATTCAAAGCAATTATGTTTGAACACAAATCAAGAAGTCAAAAAGTTGTCGGACGAGAGGAAATTAGCAAGAGTGCAACTCTTAAACTATTTATGTATGTACGATTTGATGATGAGGATAACATATGTAATTGAATACACGGGTATGTTAATTTTATCATTTGTCAGAAACATTAATATTTGTTACAAGAACACCAGAGACAGGCTGTAAGAATTTCATTCCTACTGGGTGGCCAAAGTATTGCTTATCGTGTGTACCAAACTTGTGGTCTGCAGCAACCTACTACGAAAACATACCAAATTTCCCTAACTCTTAGTTGCGTCGTGAACATTTTTACTCCATAGAAGTAAGTCGCTTCCCACCGTCTGTCTGCATATGTACGAGTATGTACTGTATGTACTCTATTATGAAGTGATTCAAAATTTTTTATTTTATTTATAAGTGTGAGAAACGGCAAGGGTTATGGTTTTGGAGCATATGTATGGTCATTTCTTTCGCGCGCTATGCAACAAGGCCTTGATGCATCTAACAAGCTAAGACAATAAACAATAAGACAGAGAAGAGACAAGAGAATAAGTCATTGTTAGGAGTGACAAGGTTGTTAATTTATGCGTATGTGAGTCTGTCTGTGTATCTTTCCGTCGGCCCATCCGTCCGTCCGTCTGTCGATCCGTCCATCTGTCTGTCCGTCTGTCTGTCTGTCTGTCTTGTAAGGTTGTCATTTTGACAGGTGACAGCAAGAGTTTTCGAGTCAATGTTTTTTCTGTTCATCTCATAATTCGGCGTTTTTTCATTTGATTTAAGGACATTTAAATTAATCTCCGTTTGTGTAGATCGTTTACAGGAATATGGATTCAATAATTATTTTCTCTTAATGGTTGGTTTTGGAAAGTAAAAATTTGGATTTTGACTCTAGTGATGTCCTTCAAAAAAAAAAAAATCGTACATGGCAACAGTGACAGCTCTACGAGCATGAGGCCGCGTTTTGGGTGAGCAGCCATTTTGATTGATGGTTGAAGAGTAGTTGTGTTCCTAAGTGGGAATTATTTTCTGTTTTTGGTGAGTTCTCTTGATGGACCTGGTAAAGGCGTCTGAATACGCTGTCAGCGTTTCTCTTTACTTATTTTTCATTTTGTTTTCAGTGGGGTGTGGTGTGTGTGACGTGGAGCGACTCACGTAGTGTCTTCCGGAATTCAGTGGTATGTGGACAAACGTTGGAGCCCTGCCTCCCTTTGGGTCGACAACTCTAATCCTCGATCTTTGCTTGTAGATCGCTGTGGTGTCCAAAGTCTTGCGCCTTCGTGGAGTAGACAGCGTGACCCAGGCGGCGCTAAGCAAGTCTGCATTTCCTCCACGGTGCGTGCTTAACTAATTTCCAAATTTCATGGTGGTCTGTCAACCAGGCTAAGCGAGCTGGTCCCTTCTGTCCTTGAGGGACCCCACTGGAGTTATTTCTAATCCATGATCCGTCCACAGGAGGTGCTAAGACACGGGCTGAAGTGTGGTTGTTGTGGCTTCGTGTAGAAGTGTTTCAAGGAGCCCTGGCGGCTGTGGAGCTGGTTGGCCTGCCCAGCGTGGTTTACTGTCGGTGGCGCTGGGACGTCGAGCACGAGGCGGCGTCCTAGAGTGGCCCACAGTGGCCTGCAGCCAGGTTTGGCAGCTTCGGAGCCGAGGTATAGGAGTTACCTTTATTTAGATTATACAGATAGTTAAGTTATCTCAAATCACTGGCCAATTGCATTCACGACCCTTAGTTTTCATAAGGAAGTAGGATTTAAATTATACACAGTGTTTGTATGGTTGATGGGAGCGGGATAATTGTGAGTATCCTTAGAAATAAACATCTTGTTGCACCAAAACCTTGGTTTAATTACTCACCTGCAGCGACCCGCTACCCTGTGTAGAAATTTCATTACAAATCGGCGCCCGAACAGTTTTTGACAGTGTTTGCAAGGTTTGCTCTGTGTTTTATCTGCGGCTAAATCACAGGTTGGTCAGTGATCATATAGGTAATTAGGTAATATTGAATATTTTGTCTTGTTTCACATTTAAATAAAAACAAGGTGTCAAATTCATTGAACTCATTATACCTACTTGTTATTGTGTAGACCATATTATTTTTACCTGTTTTATATTACAGTTGCTACTTGCAATTTAACAATTGCAGTTGGCAATTCATATGTGAATGTGAATTAGCTGAATTACTATCCATTTTGCTAAGTAGTGTTTGAAAACCAAGTTTAAACCAAGTGTAAATTTAACTTATAATAAATCATAAAATTAATCACAATAGTCAATAAACCAACTACAATCAAATTATATACTTTAAAAGTGTGTGTTAATGAGGACAATTGTAAGTAAATTGTCAACAGTTTGAAACAATAATTGAAACAAACAATTTAAGTATCAGTCACATGTAAACAGTTGAGTTTTGGTAAATTTTGATAATTGTTACACAAACAAAATAAGTGAATATATTCCAACATTGATAGTTTCTGGTTAAGCTTATATTTTACCATTGTGGATTAATGCATTTGTTCAGGGTGTAATTAAGTAAATACATAGCCATAAAAAATATTTTACTACAATAAATACATTAACATTCATTTAAATAATTACAAAACAAAGTAACATTGTTGTTTACGTTTTGTTTAGTACTAAATAAACATAGTACAATAACAGGTAGTCTTTAGTAGTTATAACTAAAATAAGATAATTATTTTGTAATCGTGTTTGCACGTGGCCCGTTGACTTATTTTATAAAATGGAAGAAAACCAATTGTTTTTCACCTGCTGCATAAAGATGAGTTAATTTATGAAGTGAAGATACGTGGTGAACAGCCAGTTGATTCTTACCCTGGCTTAAAGACACAAATTCGAGAGTTAGCAAACAAAATACCTACTGATGAGATAGACTCCTTCTTAGGTGACTTATCAGTTGAGTTCCAGTGTATAGCTGATAAATTGGTCGAATTGTCGAAATTGACTGCTGACGCGCGACTTTCCTTGAAGAACCTGAACAGAATCCAGGCCCTGAGTAACCACTTATTTCATAGATTGGGGCGTTTGCAACCAACAACCCCAGATGACTGTGAGTTGTATACCGAATTAAATAAAAAACATACAGTGATTACTCAGAGGGTGGACAATTTGTTCAGATTGTACAAGAGTAGCCAGGACTTACAGGACGAAGATGAGCCCTCTTCTAAACATGAGTCAACGCACACTCAGGTTGGTCAGGTTGTTAATGTGTCTTGTAATAGGAATAAGGGTGTTCACACATTGAATTTGAAGTGTGGGAAGACAAGTGTTGTTGCGTTCATAGAACGCTTAGAGGAGTTATGTCAAAGTAGGCATATTTCAAACGATGAACTATTTGCTTCGGCTATTGAATTGTTTATTGAAGGCTTTTTGGTACCGCGGCGTGTGCAATGAGGTTCGTGGGTGGAGTGACTTAAAAAAGCTCCTTCTAGAAGAATATTTGCCATTCGATTTTGACTATAGATTAATGCAGGAAATCCGTACACGTACACAGGGTCCCGATGAAAATATCACAATTTATTTAAGTATAATGAAAATTTACTTTAATAGACTGAGGAAACCTATTAGTGACGAAGAACAGTTAACAATTGTTAAATACGGAATAAGGCCATTCTATTCGTCACAATTAGCGCTAACTCGAATTAATTCGTGGTCGGAATTGAAGGAACACTGTAGGTTATTGGAACATGCTAAATATCGAGTGGGGGCGTTCAAAGAGCCGCCTCCAGTGTCGAATGGGTTGTTGTGCCCCGACTTAGCTTGTCAGTCACACAATAGGCAGACCTATATGACAGTGGATGCGGTTATCAATAACCCCAACGAGCTCTTCTGTGTTCAGTGTCGGATAAATGGTCACGTTTTGAAGGATTGTAGGGCACCAAAGTCCATATTATGTTATCGATGTGGAGAAAAGGGAGTTACAATGCGTGATTGCCCCAGATGTACCGCCGGTCCGTCACGTGGTCCAAAAAACGAGTAGGGGTGGGCCGGGACTTTGTCCCGCCTGCAATGCATAAAAAATTTGTGCACGGCAGGAGGGATAAACCCTGGTTCACGTCATAGCTGGTAATGACCATCGACCATTTAAAAACGTCTCCATTTACGGATCTGTGCATAGTGGCTTGCTTGACTCGGGTTCAGAAATATCTATAATAAACAATAACATTTTACACAGTTTACCCAATCACGTCACTAGGTACAGGTCACATGATCTCGACGTAATAAAAACAGCAAACGGCTCGTCGTCTCCCGTCACTGGTTATGTATACCTACCGGTTACGGTTGACGTTAAGACTGTTGTTGTCAAGTTTTATATCATACCCGGCGTGACGACGGACTTGTTATTAGGTATTAATTTTTGGAGGGCCTTTGGTATAGCTCCGGAGGTCCTCGCGTTATGTGGCACGGTTCCCGAGAGGAACGTTAGTGATTGTGAGGTTTCTGAGGTTCATTTGAGTGACTTTGATTCTCTTAATGAGATTCAAAAGTGTCAGGCGTTAGAGGTTATACAGAAATTTGAAAACATTTCTGCGGAGCGTAAAGGTTTAGGACGCACCAATCTCATTGCACATACAATTGATACGGGTGATGCCGTACCCATTAAACAACGTTTTTATAGGATGTCACCCGAAAGGTTAAGGGAACTTAACCGACAGTTAGACGAGATGTTGCGCGACGACCTAGTAGAGCCTAGCACTAGCCCATGGAATAGTCCCGTCACTTTAGCACCTAAAGCTGACGGTTCTCTTCGATTTTGCTTGGACAGTCGCAAACTTAATGATGTTTCCAAACACGACTCTTACCCCTTACCGTACATTTCACAAATATTAGATAGCTTGAAAGAGGCCAAATATTTAACATCAATAGACTTAAAGTCGGCTTTTCATCAAATTCCGTTACATCCGTCTTCGAAAGAAAAGACTGCATTTACAATTCCTGGCCGCGGTCTATTTCAGTACAAAGTAATGGCTTTCGGTTTGACTTCAGCACCAGCTACGCAGCAGCGTCTGATGGATCGATTGTTTGGACCCGAGTTTGAAGGCAAGGTCTGGTCATACTTGGACGATCTAATCTGTGTGTCGGCCACCTTTGAGGAACATTTGGCTCTGCTGCGTGCCGTGGCTGCTCGTTTTGAAAAGGCGAATCTTACAATAAATCTGGCCAAATCAAGTTTTTTCCGTAGTCAATTGAAGTACTTGGGCTATGTAGTTGACCGGCATGGGTTAAGAACGGATCCCGATAAAATTAGTGCTATCAAAAATTTCCCCACCCCGCCTCTAGAAAGGATGTGAAGCGTTTTCTAGGAACCGCCTCCTATTACAGACGCTTCATTAAAAATTTTAGTTCAATTGCGGGACCACTAAACGCTCTCACGTCTACGCGCAAAGGCGCCCCGCCTTTTGATTGGTCCGCTCAGGCTAATAAGGCTTTTGAAGATTTAAAAACCGCTTTAACAAGTGCCCCGGTTCTGGCTTGCCCAGATTTTGACAAACCTTTTGCCGTTCACTGCGACGCTTCCGATTTCGGGATAGGCGGTACCTTAACGCAGACTTGCGATGGTGAAGAACATCCGATTGCCTTTTGTAGTCGCGCACTAACACCCTGCGAGCGTAACTACTCTGCTACAGAAAGGGAAGCACTAGCGGTGGTGTTCGTGGTAGAACATTTCCGCCCATACCTAGAGGGAAGCAAGCCGTTTAAAATCTTCACGGACCATGCCAGTTTGAAGTGGTTTTTGAATTTGAAGAACCCTAGCGGTCGATTGGAGAGGTGGGGCTGTCGCTTGTCACCTTATAATTTCACAATAGAACATAGGCGCGGTATCGATAATGTGGTGCCTGACGCGCTCTCCAGAGCGGTGCCAGTATCCACCTTGGAACCCGCGACAAATGATCCGTGGTATTGTGACATTTATAAGCGTTGTCGTGATAAAGCTAGGAGTTGTCCAAATTTTCAAATTATTGACAATAAGCTATTTCGATATACCAAGTCAAAGAGTAAACTGCGATCAGACTATGACTGGAAGGAGGTTGTTCCAAGTGACTTAAGACATGCTATTCTAATGGGGAACCACTCAGAGCCAACGGCAGCTCACTTAGGAATAGCCAAAACCTACCAGAGGTTGAAGTTGCGTTATTTTTGGCCTGGTATGTACCAAGATACAATAAAGTTTATTTCCGAATGTGACGTTTGCAACGCTTATAAATGCCCCAATGTTAAGACACCGGGGTTAATGGGTAGTGCTAGGGTCTGCTCGCGTCCATTCCAGTGTCTCAGTATTGATATTGTTGGGCCTTTACCTATGTCTAGGATGCAAAATACTAACCTGCTTGTGGTGTCGTGTTATTTCACAAAGTATTGCTTACTGTTTCCTTTACGCCGTGCCACCGGTAAGGTGATAGCGCAGCGGCTCGAGGATCATGTGTTTCTTGTCCATGGAATTCCACAAACAATTATGTCTGACAATGCTTCTAACTTTTGCGGCCACGAGGTTCAGTCATTATACCGCAAATATCAAATACCTCAAGTACATTTTGGACCTGTTTATACGCCTCAGGTTAATCCCGTAGAGAGACAAAATCGGACGATTTTGACAGCTGTCTCTAGTTTTGTCGGTACCGACCATCGTACCTGGGACGTTAATATACACAAAATTCAATTTGCAATAAATACATCTGTGAGTTTAGCTACGGGTTATACCCCTTTTTAGTGCATGGACGTGAGGCTGTGGCTGATGGTAGTATTTACAAAGATTTCGAAGACCTTAATGAAATTATCTTTTCGTCACGTAGTGACCTTTACAATAATTTGGGCGAGCTTAAACAGGTGTTTGCTGAGGTTAAGGAGGAGTTGACGAAGGCTCACCAAATAAATGCTAAATACTACAATCAGCGGCGGCGAGATCTGGAGTTTGAGATTGGAGATATTGTGTGGAAACGATCCTTTAAACAAAGTGACGCATCTAAGTATTTTGCATCCAAGTTGGCCCCAAAATATGAAAAATGTCGTGTGGTTAGGAAACTCTCGAAATTAGTATATGAGTTGGAGGATGGGAATGGCAAACCTGTAGGAAAATGGCATATTAAAGATATGAAAGTGGTACCGGAAAGGGGCTGACTCTATGTAGAGCTGGTCGGTAGGATGACAATAGTCGTTTCGTTACTCGCATCTTATCCCACAGAACAGAAAATGATCCTTTGGAACACCAACTCTTTTATTTTTATTTTTTACAATTTTCTTTACAGGCATATTTATGCCCTTTTTTTACAAACTTTTTTACTTCAAGTTTTAATCGAGTAGGTGGGTGTCGGACGCACGGCCCGCGTCAGTCGCCTTCGCTCGCCGTGCCGCCGACGCCGACTAATCTCGACCCTGGTGGGTCAGTCCCAGCATTGCGTAACAGCATGTGTTACGTTTTTATTGCTATTTCGTTTAATTTTTGTTTGTTTTAAGGGTGTGTGAACGTCGGACGCGCGGCCCGCGCTGGTCGCTCTCGCTCGCCGCGCCGCCGACGTTGACCACTCGGTAGCTTAGGCGGGTCTAGCTGACCTTTTCTGGAGAGAGCTTTTGTCGTCAACTCTGGTGGTCTCTCTCCATGTGACGTGGACGTTTCGGTATGTTATACATAACGTTCTCACTATACTTTTATTTTCTAACCTGACTTGAACGGTGATCGCCCTTGCTTGCTGTTT
This sequence comes from Choristoneura fumiferana, assembly GCF_025370935.1. Lineage (NCBI taxonomy): Eukaryota > Metazoa > Arthropoda > Insecta > Lepidoptera > Tortricidae > Choristoneura > Choristoneura fumiferana. Next base: position 1,213,006 of record NC_133481.1, read on the forward strand.
TGTTGAGACCGTGTTGTCTCGAGGGTTTAAAAAAAAAAAAAAAAATTTTTTTTGGTGCAACTGATTTCGTTTCTTGCGGGGTTTTCAGGGTTACGTGGAGGTAGCTGGGGGCCAGCTGGAATTTCTCTCCTTTTTGTCGGAAATTCGTCTGGGAGGAGGGGTGTTGTAAGGTTGTCATTTTGACAGGTGACAGCAAGAGTTTTCGAGTCAATGTTTTTTCTGTCCATCTCATAATTCGGCGTTTTTTCATTTGACTTAAGGACATTTAAATTAATCTCCGTTTGTGTAGATCGTTTACAGGAATATGGATTCAATAATTATTTTCTCTTAATGGTTGGTTTTGGAAAGTAAAAATTTGGATTTTGACTCTAGTGATGTCCTTCAAAAAAAAAAATCGTACATGGCAACAGTGACAGCTCTACGAGCATGAGGCCGCGTTTTGGGTGAGCAGCCATTTTGATTGATGGTTGAAGAGTAGTTGTGTTCCTAAGTGGGAATTATTTTCTGTTTTTGGTGAGTTCCTCTTGATGGACCTGGTAAAGGCGTCTGAATACGCTGTCAGCGTTTCTCTTTACTTATTTTTCATTTTTGTTTTCAGTGGGTATTGTGGTGTGTGTGACGTGGAGCGACTCACGTAGTGTCTTCCGGAATTCAGTGGTATGTGGACAAACCGTTGGAGCCCTGCCTCCCCTTTGGGTCGACAACTCTAATCCTCGATCTTTGCTTGTAGATCGCTGTGGTGTCCAAAGTCTTGCGCCTTCGTGGAGTAGACAGCGTGACCCAGGCGGCGCTAAGCAAGTCTGCATTTCCTCCACGGTGCGTGCTTAACTAATTTCCAAATTTCATGGTGGTCTGTCAACCAGGCTAAGCGAGCTGGTCCCTTCTGTCCTTGAGGGACCCCACTGGAGTTATTTCTAATCCATGATCCGTCCACAGGAGGTGCTAAGACACGGGCTGAAGTGTGGTTGTTGTGGCTTCGTGTAGAAGTGTTTCAAGGAGCCCTGGCGGCTGTGGAGCTGGTTGGCCTGCCCAGCGTGGTTTACTGTCGGTGGCGCTGGGACGTCGAGCACGAGGCGGCGTCCTAGAGTGGCCCACAGTGGCCTGCAGCCAGGTTTGGCAACTTCGGAGCCGAGGTATAGGAGTTACCTTTATTTAGATTATACAGATAGTTAAGTTATCTCAAATCACTGGCCAATTGCATTCACGACCCTTAGTTTTCATAAGGAAGTAGGATTTAAATTATACACAGTGTTTGTATGGTTGATGGGAGCGGGATAATTGTGAGTATCCTTAGAAATAAACATCTTGTTGCACCAAAACCTTGGTTTAATTACTCACCTGCAGCGACCCGCTACCCTGTGTAGAAATTTCATTACAGTCTTTCGAAGTGAACACTACATCATTGATGACATATGGATCCCAGACGTGGTGCTTTACTTTAGGCCTTATAAATAGGCTCAGAGTTGCTCAGCGAGCTATGGAGAGAGCTATTGCTTGGAGTTCTCAACGGGAACCGAATCAGAAATGAGGAGATACGTAGAAGAACAAGTGTCACCGACAAGCCAAGCGAATCAGCTCGTTGATAGTGGCAATGGGCCGGCCCATATATCACGGAGAGCGGTATGGCCGTTGGGGCCGAAAGTTCTCGAGTGGAGGCCGCGGAATCGGCAAGCGCAGCGTAGGACGTCCACCAACAAGATGGACGGATGACCTGGTTAAAGCCGCAGGTTCACGGTGGATGCAGGCGCTGCAGCCAAAGCAACTGGAAGTCTGTAGGGGAGGCCTATGGTCCAACAGTGGACGTCGGTCCTACGGCTGAGATATGATGTATGATGGTGAATAAAGTTGTACAACTGTACTTAGTCGAAAAATTTTACTTACGACCTTTAAAATTTATAAGTATTTTATTGATAGTAGAAGCAGAGTCTTAAATAGCTCATGGTTAGGAGATAGAGAGATCAGAAGAGGTATCGTTAGATTTGTCTCTTTAGGCACTCTAAAACAGTGTCACTACACAGGTTGTTAATTTTATCGTGTGTGAGTCTGCAGTCCGGATTATAAATAGGCCGTATAGCCGCGGCCTAGGGGCGGCAGATTTGAAAAAATATTATTTTAGCAAAGTTACATAGGGCGGCGGATATAAAGTTGGCCTACACTCATAAAAAAAAACATAAATTCCGCCACTGTGAGTCTGTCAGTGTATTTTCCGTCGCCTCATCCGTTCCGTCGTCTTTGATATGTCCATCTGTCTGTCAAGTCTGTCTGTCTGTCTGATGTTCGAAGTTGAATCATTTGATCCTTTTTTTTAATGATTGTTTACAACGCACACACCAAACCTTTTATCCTAAAGCTGAATTTAGATAAGGAAAATATGGATTTATTATGTACCTACATAAAATTTACTGGTTCGTAACTATTATTTAGTTTTTAGGGTTCCGTACCTAAAAAGTGCCAACGGAACCCATTCTGAGACTCCGCTGTCTGTCTGTCATGTCTGTCCGTCCGTCTGTCACAGGCTCTATCTCTTGAGTCGTAATAGTTAGACACTTTTAAATTTTTACAGGTTATGTATTACTGTGGCCGCTATAACAACAAATACTCAAACCAGAATAATATAAATATTTTAGGGCGGGCTCCCATACAACAAACGTGATTGTTTAGCCGTTTTTGCATGATGTTAATAACGGCAACAGGTAGACGCTTGAAATATTCACAGAATAATTTAGCTGTATAATTACTTTAAAAATAAATAAATAATTAAAATAAAACAAAATATTTAAGGAGGACTTCCATACAACAAACTTGTTTTTTGGTGTTTTTTTTTTGCTTATGTCTAATGTTGTATAGATAATGGTACGGAAGGACATCGTGCGCGAATCCGACTCGCATTTGGCAGTTATTTTAATACCCAGGGTAGGTAGCATGGAATTCAATGTTATATATTTAATTTTACACTCTATCTCCATATCCACTAATCTGTGTAAATTGACATGCAGGCAGAAGGAATAGCAAAAATCTTAAATTCAATTATCAGGATATTTTTTTGAAAAAGATAAGTATTGTTCACAAACCGATCTTAATGACGATGATGATGGTGATGATGATGATGATGATGATGGTCGTATGTCATCGCTGCCGAATTCTTACTTTTCATGAAAGACATGGAGAAAACTTTGTCACAAAGACTTAGTTCAGATAGTTTTGATATTACGCTGTCCGTCCGTCTATTTCTATAGGATTACTTAAAACTGAAGCAAACTGAAGTGGCAGTGGGCCGGCCATATCAGCCGAAGAACCGATAACTGCTAGGGTAAACGAGTAAAAGCCTAGCGTGGCGTTGGGACGCCCTCAGACTAGGTGGAGCGATGATCTTCACTGGGTAGCTGACAGTAACTGGCGAGGATCGGCTCAGTGGCGTGCAATTGGAGACGCCTATGTCCAGTAGTG
>NC_133481.1:1216552-1228865 GCF_025370935.1 Choristoneura fumiferana
TCAATGTTTGTTTGGTAGCAATGAAAATCTGACTCCAAAGTTATTTACTGGGTTTATTTCTTCTTAAAGTACAACAATTAAAATAAAATTAGTTTGACAGCGAGAGAGACGTGTACTCGCTGGTGTCGTCAGTCAGGTGTGCGGCGGTGAGGCGCGGGGACGCGGCGTCGGCGCGCGCGCTCGGAGCCGTTCGGGAAACATCGGCGTTAACATACTCCCCCCTCGAGTAGGTGGAGACTCGAGGAGTGAAGACACGGTGGACGACGATGCCGAAGGATCAGTCGACGTAGCTGGTGGCTTTAAGCACGTCGCTGTAGATGAGGATGTCCGAGGTGTTGAAGGTGCCTTCGGACTTGACGATGATACAGAAGATGATTTCCGGGATGTTGATGAATCCTTAGGTAGTGCGCATAATTTGTGCACGGCGCGGCGCACTGTACCTCTAGTTGTCAGGATATCAGCTACTCTAGCGATGCCGTCCTGGCCAGGATATAACTTCTTAATGCGTCCTAGGCGCCAGTTCATAGGCGGAACATTCGCTTCCTTAAGGACGACCATGTCGTTAACTTGTAGACCTTCTTCATTAGTCTGCCATTTCACCCTTTGTTGTAACTCTGATAGAAATTCTTTGTGCCAACGGGACCAAAATTGCTGTCGCATCTGTTCTATGTGCTGGTATCTCTTAAGTCGACAGGGATTTACTTCAAGTAGTGGTGGTGACGGTAGTGATGTTAAGGCTTACCGATCAGGAAGTGTCCCGGAGTTAATGGTTCCAAATCGTTTGGATCGGATGACATTGGTGTAAGAGGTCGCGAATTTAAAATAGCCTCTATTTGTGTAAACAGAGTAGATAGTTCCTCGAACGTCATGTGTGTGTTACCTAATACTCTAGTAAGATGGAACTTGGCCCCTTTTACGGAAGCCTCGTGTAATCCACCGAAATGTGGAGAATAAGCGGGCATGAACTTGAATTTTATGCCTTCGTTCTCTGCGTAAGAAGCAATGGAATCGCCACTTGATTTTAAAAGCCTACCGATTTCGTTGCTTGCACCCACAAAATTAGTGCCATGGTCACAGTGAATTATGCTTGGTTTCCCCCTGCGAGATATGAATCGCCTCAGACACTGAATGAAACATTCAGACGTGAGGTCGCTAGCTAGCTCCAAATGCAGAGCCTTTGTCGAAAAGCAAACGAACAACGATAGGTAGCATTTCGTTATACGACAGCCACGACCTTTACGATCCGTAATTTGAAAAGGACCAGCGTAATCTATCCCACAAACTTGAAAAGGAATATTTGGTGTTACGCGTGGCTGTGGTAAGTTACCCATAAGTGGGTTTATGTTTTTTGCTTTCATGATTCTACATATCTTACAGTTATTAACAGTACTTCTCGCTAAAATTCTTCCATTCAAAGACCAGAACCTGTCTCGTACACTATTCAACAAAAGTTGAGGACCACCATGTAGTAATTTCAAATGCTCTTGTTTAAAAATTAGCTTTGTAAAAGGATGATTTGGACTCAATATAATAGGGTGTTTTTTATTGTAATTTTCAGGTGCATTTTGAATGCGGCCGCCAACCCGAAGAAGACCAGTTTCATCAATAAAAGGAGTAAGTGACAGTATACGAGACCTTGCAGGTAAGCCTTTATTATTTTGAAAAAGATTTAGTTCATTTCCAAAGGATTCTTGTTGAGATAGTTTACTTAAACACATAAGCGACGTATTTAATTCGTCACTGGTTAAATATCCTAACAGTTTTGAATTACGATTTCGTGTATTGTGAATAAACCGTTTCACATAAGCAAAGGCTCTTTGCAAGGTTGACAATTTCGAATACCTGGTAAAGTCAATAACCTTGGAAGGAGCGCTTGCTGTGTCTGTACCGTTAGTAGTATTAGTGTTTTTATTATTTAGTATATAAGTTTTCATTTCAGGTACTTCACTCTCAAGGCTGCGCTGGTTTAATTCAGGCCAATACGACATGTCTCTTTCTAAAAACGAGGGACCCTGCCACCACAAAGCTGAATTACAAAGCTGTTGAGGTTCAACTCCTCTAGAGGCCAAATCCGCGGGATTTTGATCGCCCGGAACATGTCTCCATGTTCCATGAGGGGACAGGTCTTGGATCGCTCCTACTCGGTTTGAGACGAAAGTTTTTAAGCTACGTGGTTCAGCCTCGAGCCAACTTAAGACAACAGTGGAGTCGGACCAGTGAAAAATACGGTCAATATGACAGCGCAGAGAATCTTGAACCTTGACCGCTAATCTCACGGACAACAACGCACCTAGGAGCTCCAGACGTGGGATTGAGGTCGGCTTTAGTGGAGCGACTTTGGCTTTGGCACACAATAATCGTGTAAGTGTATTATCTTCATTATCGGTTGAAGTTAAGTAAACGCAGGCAGCATAAGCATTCTGCGATGCATCAGAAAATGAATGTAATGTAATTGCTTTAGGTTTCTTACACAAAACGCCTCTAGGAATATTTATGTTAGCAAGATATTTTAGATTCTCTACATAATCTGACCATTTTGTGGACAATTCTGTGGGAATTAAATCATCCCAATCTAGTTTAGTCAGCCATAATTTCTGTAATATTATCTTAGGAGTAATCGTAATTGCACTTAATAGGCCGAGTGGATCGAATATTTTAGCTGAATTCGACAGTATCTTGCGTTTTGTTGCTGGTTGCGTTGCATCTATGTTCACCGAAAATTGCAACACATCAGCGCTAGGATGCCATGTAAGACCTAAAACGCTCGACTCTGCAGAAATGTCCAAATCCTTAGGTATCATTGAACCTAGACTATTTTTTACGACCAAAGGAGCGTTTGTGTGGAATTTACGAAGAGGAAAACATGCAGTCTTTAAAGTTTTAGTTACTGACTCGCAGATATGACTCAGCTCTGCTTCTGTGTTAGATCCAGTCAACAAATCGTCCATATAAAAATCATGCTGTATAACTTGCGCAATGTTTTCGTCTTCGCATTCCTTTGCTAGTTGCAATAAGCATCTGGTACTTAAATATGGAGCTGCAGCAGTTCCATACGTTACTGTGTTTAATTGTAAAATTCTGATTGGTTGTGTTTCTTGGTCTCTCCACAAAATTAGCTGTAAGTGGCGTTGATTAGGCTTTATAAGTATCTGCCTGTACATTTTTTCGACGTCTGCCGTAACTACGTAATTATGTTGTCTGAATCTGAGTAAAATTGCTAACAAATCATCTTGTACGGTAGGTCCGACATATTGAATGTCGTTGAATGATACCCCAGAAGTAGTTTTGGCAGAAGCGTCGAAAACAACTCTTAATCGTGTCGTCTCGCTTTTTTGCCTAATCACTGCGTGATGTGGGAGATAGTAACCGAAGTTTGGCTTTGAGATTTCTGTCAGATGTCCCAGGTTCTCGTATTCGTGAATAAATTCTGAATAAGCTTTTTTCAGGGAATCATTACTTGACATTCGTTTCTCACTATTAAAGAATCTTTTTTCGGCAATTTTGTAAGAGTCACCAAGGGCATCTGAGGAATCTCGCAACGGAATTGTAACAACAAATCTTCCGTCCGCGTCGCGATAGGTAGTGTTATTAAACAGTTCCTCACAATAGTCGTCTTGAGGCGAAGCAGCCTTTGACATTGGCAATTCCTCGAGTTCCCAGAATTTAGATAATTGATCTTTAATGTCTTGAGAAAATTTGCATTTTATGTTTTGTGAACTCGAAGAATCACAGTAGCTCCCCCCGTGGGGCCAGCTACTATCCATCCCAATTTTGTTTCCGTCAGTACAGGTTTATGCTGCCCTAGTTTAATTTGTTTGGATCCCATAAGGTCCCAAAATATATCAGACCCTAGTAGGATATCGACTTCTGACGGATGACAAAACTGAGGATCAGCTAGGATTAAATTACTGGGAATTCCTAACTGCGACTTAACCTGTATGTTAGGCAGTTTGTCTGTGATAGTTGGTACTATATAAAATTTCACAGGCGTGGAGAAATCATTATGCAGTGATTGTATAGTAAGATCGCAATGTTCGTTGATTTTTAATGTTGCATTATTAATGCCTATTACGGCACGATTAGTTTGAGTAACATTGCAATTAATCCTTTGTTTTGCTGTTTCAGATATAAATGAAGATTGACTCCCGCTATCTAATAACGCCCGCAAAGTATATTTTTTACCCTGACTTGTAACGTTGACAAGCGCTGTTGAAAGCAGAACCTGATCACAGGATACAGCGGACATGGCGACTGAAGCTTTACTCTCAATTGGATTTTCATATCGAGAAACAGTTGCGGCAGAGGAAGACGCTGTCTCTTGAGTAAGGTTAGTATTAGTTTTATTATTATCTTGCCCTGTCACGGTACCTTCAGTATTTGTAATTTCTTGGACATGTAATTGTTTGTGTAAAATAGTACTATGTTTTCTTTTACAGATCCTGCAACCACCAGCGCGGCATTGATAAGTAAGGTGACCGGGGCGTAGACAATTTTTGCATAACTTCCACTGGCTAACCTGCTGATAACGATCATCCACGGACAATGTTTTAAATTTAGGACACTCAATTAATCGGTGATTCTGTTTACAGGACATGCACTGGTAGCTGGTAGGTGGCGTTTGAGGAGATGAAGCAATAAACGACTTAGTTTTTGGAATAAAGGGGCGTTTTTCATTTTTCACATCTGACCGTGTAGACTGAACAGTTTCCAAAACGTCAGCCCTATTACGCAAGAACTTGTAAAAATCCTGTAAAGTAGGAGAATTTTCAAATTCATTTCTGTGTTCTTCCCACCTCCTAGCAGTGGCACTATCAAGTTTCATAGATGCCATGTAAATAATAAGCGTGTCCCACTTGTCCGTGGATTCACCAAGCGTTTTAAGCGCTTCTAAATTTTTTGAAATAGAATCAATTAAATTGCGTATACCCCTATCAGTTTCCCTCGACAAAGGCTCGAGGTTAAAAAGGCACTTGAGGTGTTGATTAACCAATAAGCGTTTGTTATCATATCTTTCACACAGGAGAGACCAAGCAATGGCATATGTGTCAGCAGAAACCGACACCGATTTAATTACAGCACTTGCCTCCCCTTCCAAGTAGGACTTTAAATAATGAAATTTGCATATATTGTCCATGTCATTATTTTTATGTATAAGTGACAGGTATGTGTCGCGAAATTCTAGCCACTTACTAGTATTTCCATCAAAAGGAGGAAGTTTCAATGGTGGTAACTTTATCTTATTTGCAGCACTGCGACTGGACACACTAGAAACTTCGTCCTCTTGTTGGTTATTTTTCCACTTTTCCACCAAGTCTTGGGCCTGACCAAAACTAGCATAAAATAAATTTTCCGTATCTTCCCGTTCTTCTACTTGCTTTTCAGATGTATCTAACTGCTCAATTTTGTTTTGAATCTGGTCAAACCCATCTAGCACCACTTGCATTTTATTCAAACGTAATGACAACTCATTTATTTCGGCACTAGATATTTCTTTTATATTCCTTTCAAGCAAAGGAGATAAGTACTTTTTAAATAGTGTTAACCGAGATCTAATAGACCCTCTTTGCTGTATAAGTTCTTTTAAATCACCCATCTTGTGAGCGCAAGCAACGCAATCTAATAAATTTGCACGTTTGTACGTGTTAAAGTAGGTATCGTACGTAAGATACTTGGGTATTCAGATAAACGAAACCAAGTTAAATATAAATAAACGATTCCATACCTTGATCACGCCGTTATAGGTAATTGTAGACAAAATCCAATCCTTGCCCGCTTTGTTAGGTATTACAGCTCAGTATTATTGTTTTCGCCGACAATATTTACGTATTTATTGTTCTCGTCAACTTACTTCCATCCGAGTTCTGTTGTATAATTAATCTGAAATAGTCGGCAAAGCAATTTAAAATACTTGCAAATTATAATTCCTTTCTTTAGGGACAGGCTAAGAATAGCTTGAAATAGGTATTTATTTGTTACAAGAAGGTTGAAGATAAATGCAGCGTTTGGCTTACACACAGAAAGATAGATAGGTTAGTTAGATAGTTACGATATAGGTATAGGTAAGTCTTCAAAGGAATGCAAAGCGTTGTTAATTTTTCATTCAAGTAGTAAGTAAAGAAGTATATTAAATGTACGAATTAAAACCTTAGCATATTTTCGCTTAACAATAATGCACAAACACACACATGACTTGGTTATTTTAGCAAATTTAACAATTGAAAGGCAATTAGAAAATGGCCGTCACCGATTAGCTCGATTCAAACTTATTTTGTTGTACTGAATAATTTAAATACGCTATCTCCGTTGTTCACACAAAACACTGGCTAAGATTGCATTAAACTTATAATAAAATAGAAACAGGTACACTTCCTTCGTATTTAGCACTTATCACGTATCTTCGTTAATATCCTTTGTCTGTTTCCTTGCTTGCTTTGAAGTTGAATCTTAGCAGGTCCGTGGTTATTGTTGTGAATAATGCGTAGGTATGAAGCGTTGCGTGTTGATTCGATCACGTCGAGGTCTCCAAATGTTTGGTAGCAATGAAAATCTGACTCCAAAGTTATTTACTGGGTTTATTTCTTCTTAAAGTACAACAATTAAAATAAAATTAGTTTGACAGCGAGAGAGACGTGTACTCGCTGGTGTCGTCAGTCAGGTGTGCGGCGGTGAGGCGCGGGGGACGCGGCGTCGGCGCGCGCGCTCGGAGCCGTTCGGGAAACATCGGCGTTAACACTGGTAATTACCATTTTGTATGTTCCCAAGTATTTGGTGACCTTGATGCTACGTACTATATGACTCTGACTGTACGTAGTAATTTTATATACTTAAGCAGTATCGTACGTATTCGATTGACGTGTAATGCTACTGACAAGCTGGCGGCGAGCATGGGTGAAAAGGCGAAAGTCGAATTCAGTTACATAATCGTTGCACAGCAAGAAAAAACGAATTTTATGCCGAATTTTTTTTAACACAAAAACGTTGCGTTGAGCGCAATTGGTCGTACGAAACGAATATAACTAGGTACTTGACACGAATCTGAAAATAAAGAATTTCTACTACCACAAAGTGAGGTAATCCTATACCGCCTCGGAGCCAGCTCCATTCTTTGAATTCTTTGAGTACGTAAATTATAGTGGAAGTAGCTGGAATTTAAGATGTTCAATACCAGATTAGAAATTCAACACTGGATTGGCCTTTCAATGTCAATTAATAATAAACTTCACAGGCCACTAATTCGTCACTGCTCGAGGTTATGGATTCAAAGCTTAAAGGTGCTTTTGGAGCGAAAGTTCTATTAATAATAACTAAATTTATAATTCAAAATTAATGGTTACATTAACTTGTGAAGTGTAGAACCATCTGCATCTGCGCCATCTCTTCGGGTGGTAAGGCTCTGCTTAAAGTTCACTCGGATCATCACCATTTTACTTACTAATCCTGGCAATCAGCTGGCAGTCCTGTGTTCTGACCTGAAGAGTAATACAGCCGTGTTTTTATATTGTTAGCGTTTAAGTTTTCTTAACTGTTTTTCCAGTAGCTAAAACATCAACTTCATCCAACTGACAGGAGCTGTCAGTGGGGTGAGGGGGTGGTTGGGACGAAGACAGGGGGAGTAATGGTGTGCGTCTGGAGACTGGCAATTATAATTAGCTTTTACTAAGAATTGTCAACGTGGGATTGAGATTGAATAAATCTGTAAAGTGAAAACTATTACTTTTATTTGGGACGGACGGAAAGGGAGGAAATTATTACAATATGAAATCCAATTGATGGACGTCCAGTTCACCTGATGTTAAGTAATAACCGCCGCCCTTGGACATCTACAGAACCACTGCAACTGTCCATGGTAATCCACGTAAAACACACACGTTAGAGGTACTAGCTGGCCCACCACCGCGATATCGCGGCCGTTTGAATAGAGGCCCTGTTATCTGATCATAATGCGTCTTGCACGTTCCGCCTGTCACGCTCAATATTAACTAGACGAGAGCCTTAGCGCATGGTCTTGAATTACCAAAATATCCAGCGCAGGCCACAATGTAATTGCCCGTCACTCTAACCATGCTTAGTGTTGCGCCGTGGTTTGTTAAAAATGAAAATCCGCGGATACGGATACGGTTTTTACATTCGGCGAAGATGATGTAATTTAATTCCTATACCTACTGTTCTTCTTTATACTCTTGGCAGAGTGGTTAAGATCGAGACATCAGGGGTGGTGGTTCACAATCCGTCGGTGTTCCTTCAGTTCTGCAGCCCTTCTCGAACATTCGTGGACTGAACCATTGAATGCAGTTGGTCGTTAAACTTTGATAGGCCCAACGCATGGGCACCTACTATATTCTAAGAAATGAACAATTTGTAATTCTGTCTAATAATTCCTAAAGAAAGATATCCGGTATAATTAATTTAATTTAGGCGACCGGATAGTCAAGTGGTTAGAAAACCTGACTACGAAGCTTGAGGTCCCGGGTTCGAATCCCGGTCGGGGCAGATATTTGTTTGAATAATACGAATGTTTGTTCTCGGGTCTTGGGTGTTTAATATGTATTTAAGTATGTATTTATGCATTTATATCCGTTGCCTAGTGTGCATAGTACAAGCTTTGCTTAGTTTGGGACTAGGTCAATTGGTGTCAAGTGTCACATGACAAAAAAAAAATTAGTCTCCTCTTCTTTACTACAATAATCATGATAGAATAGAGTCATGGTCACGTAGCGCGTCATACAATTCTAAGTCAGCTCCTGGTCGTTGTTCTATTAACGCATGTGCTAAGAAGGTTATGGATTTTATCTAAATTTATTGATATACGACGAATCACAACAACTGGCAGGAACTGAATGAGTGAATGATTATAAGATTGGTTTTTGGTGGCTTTTTGTATTTTTTTATTTCAACTCCAAATTTTGTTACTTTTACGGTCATCCCGTAAAACCCATATCGAAAATACAAACTGAGACATAGATGCACAGAAAAACCAGAAAAATAGACCAGCGCTGGGAATCGAACCCAGGTCCACGGCATTCCGTGCCGCGTGCTATACCGCTACACCACCACTGGACAGGAATACAGACACGAATTTCTCCTATGCACCACATATCTCAACTTTTTTTATTTAAACTCCAAATTTTGTTACTTTTACGGTCATCCGCTCCGGTCGGTCGGTCGGTTTTATCGGTCGGGGTCGGTTAGTGTCGCTGCTTAAGTGACTAAATAAGAAACAAACAAGCTGAGATATGTGGTGCATAGGAGAAATTCGTGTCTGTACTCCTGTCCAGTGGTGGTGTAGCGGTATAGCACGCGGCACGGAATGCTGTGAGCCTGGGTTCGATTCCCAGCGCTGGTCTATTTTTCTGGTTTTTCTGTGCATCTGTCTCAGTTTGTATTTTGAATGATTATGTATATCTACGTGTTATAGAAAAACAGCACGCACACCATGACAAGTAACATTACTTTTATTCTATTCATTCGTGCGAGCTTTTGTGAATTGACCTATAGAAGTTATAACCATTTTAGATTAAAAAGGATTACGTTGAAAATTTATTAAAAACTATCTCTTGCTCGCGACTCATTTCTTTTCAGGGTCTCAAATTATCTCCATACCAAAATTCATTAAGATCGGTTGAGTACTTTATCTTTTGAGTACGATCATGTAGCTACTTAGATTCACATTTATAATAAAAGTTAGGATAATAGGTACCTAGATACCGATACAAAGGTTTATTATCTGAGTCTCAGATACCAGCGGTTACGGATACGGATTTCGGCATATCACTAAATCGGACTACCAGGGTAGAGTTACCCGTGCTTCGACAATTTATGACCTCTTCCGTTGGATTAAGGTCTAAACTCGCTATTAATAGCATGTAATCCGTCGGACGGATGGTCCGGATCGCTGATCTAAGTAGATTTGGATGGAAAATAATTTGACCGTTAGAAATAAGTTACGACTTACAGTCTAAACGTTTACTATGTATATCTATATATATAAAAGAAGAAACTGACTGACTGACTTATAGATCAACGCACAGCCCAAACCACTGGGGCTAGAAACTTGAAATTTGGAATATATGTTTCCTTGATAGATGTAGACGCGCACTAAAAAAGGATTATTCGAAATTCCCACGGGAAGGGAAATATCTAAACTTTTTTCGCTTCTTTGTTTGTAGTCGAATCTCTGAAACTATTGAGCCGATTTTAAAAATTCTTTCACCGTTAGTAAGCTACACTATCCTTAATTGACATAGGTTACTTTTTATTCGGGATAATGCAAAATTCCCGCGGGAAAGAAATAAATTAATTCAATTACGGAGCTGATTTAAAAAATTCTTACATATTATGTGATCTGACTATCCCCAAATGACAAAGCCTACTTTTTCTGCTGTTGTACATTGTTACCCAAATTTAATGCGAGCGAAGCCGGGGCAAAAGCTAGTTTATTATAACTGCGAAAGTTTGTGAGTGCTCTACGGGTATAATTTTAATGAACAGTTTTCAGTGCTCCACTTATTTTATCAGGCTAACGCGGTTTACTACTGCTGGACAAAAGCCTTACTTGTTTATCATTATTTTTATAACTATTTATTTATCAACATATAATGATAGCTTTAACAGGCATAACAAATTCTGTGTAAAGTTCATTAGGTATATATGTAGAAGAAATAACAACTAAGTATGTATTCACGGATTTTTACCTTCAAAATTATTCATTATAGACTTTTATATTCTTTAAAAAGGAACAAATGTTTATTAACGGTTTTTAAAGAAAATAAAAGTCTGTCACAAATAATTATTGGAGTAGACATATTAACTTACATATTATGAAGAGTTCTATCAGACCACATTTTTTACAAAAAAAAAACTAACAAAAATGCAACGTTGCCAGCTCAGCAGGTATAAACTCTCTTAAAACTCATACTCATTTTTCTTCAAAACTACTTTAGAAGCCATCACGTCAAAGAACGCTGAATAGCTCGGAAACCTGCCTTCACAGACAATAATGAGACGAGATGTGGTTTTTGAACGCAGAAGTGGTAATTATAACTTCAGTACATGTTGCGGGGAAACTTGCTAAATTGGAATACAGTTTTGGTCTAGTTTAAGTTTCATTAATTTTGTCCCGTGAGCTAGCGTTCGACATGTTTAAGTGACCCAGTTGTTAGACGTGTTTCATAAATTTGAAACTAAGTTGCTGCTATGTTTACCATCAAACTGTTTAGTTGTCTCGGCTATTTTCGGAATTTTCCTTAACAAGGTAGTGGGGGTCATCGAGTCTCATAATTGTCGCAATACATAATGTAATGGTTTTTTAGGGTTCCGGAGCCAAAATGGCAAAAACGGAACCCTTATAGTTTCGTCATGTCTGTCTGTCTGTCTGTCCGTCCGCGGCTTTGCTCAGGAACTATCAATGGTAGAAAGCTGTAATTTTTTGCACGGATATATATGTAAACTATGCCGACAAAATGGTACAATAAAAAAACTCTAAAAATATTTTCTCATCCAACCCTACATACGAGTATAGTGTGGGGTATCGTTGAATAGGTATTTTAAAACCATTAGGGGTTTGCTAGACAATTTTTCGATTCAGTGATTTGTTTGCGAAATATTCCACTTTAAAGTACAAATAATCCCAAGAGGAGATGGCGGGACGACCTGAGCGCTTTTCAGCTGGATTGGCAGGTGCATGCCCAGGACAGGGAAGAGTGGCGGAGATTAGGGGAGGCCTTTGCCCAGCAGTGGGACATAACACAGGCTACATAAAAAAGTGCAAATTTTCATTAAAATCGAGCGTTCCCGTCCGGAATTCGTAGTGGTTAGAGGGCGCTGGTGCCCATCTCTATGTTTGGTCCTCTAGTCACCTCTTACAACACCCACGGGATAAGAATGGGTCCGTCTTATTCTAAAAATCAGGCACAGCACGAACCATATAACATAATTAATTATCGCCATCATTATCAGCCGGAAGACGTCCACTGAAATATAGAAATAGAAATAGAAATGTTTATTCGCACTTCGCAATAACATACAACACAAAATGAACAAGTATTTGCAAAATTGCGAAGCGGTCTCAGCTCAGCATAGTGCTGGCCGTAGAGGCCAACGCTGGTCTTCCGCTGTGACCGTTGGCGACTTCACGGAAACAACATAAATTCACAAATGATAAATCAAATAAGAAACAACAAAAAGTAATAAAATTTAGATATCAAAAATTAAAATTAAAACCCAAATAAATAATAACATAATGAAAACAAACAGCACGAAACCAAACAAAGACACGTGTAATTAATAAATTATAAACAAAACAAAACAGTAAAGG